>NC_064411.1:5655000-5955000 GCF_023375975.1 Astyanax mexicanus
GTTTTACTAAACAGAGTACTCTCAATAATCACCAGCGCATTCACACAGGAGAGAAACCGTATTACTGCTCAGACTGTGGGAAGAGTTTTACTAAACAGAGTACTCTCAATAATCACCAGCGCATTCACACAGGAGAGAAACCATATTACTGCTCCGAATGTGGGAAGAGTTTTAATCAACAGAGTAATCTCAAACTGCATCAGCGCATTCACACCGGAGAGAAACCGTATCACTGCTCAGACTGTGGGAGGAGTTTTACTCAACAGAGTAAACTCAAAAATCACCAGCGCATTCACACAGGAGAGAAAACTCCCAAATTTGTTCCACTGCAATAAAAAGTGCAAATCGTAAATCTTTCAGACAGAACACCTTATCCTACAAAAATGTTTCACTTTGTCACTTGGGACACGTTTCACCAGAAACAAACATGAACTGAATTTAACAATGAATTTTACAGGTTCAACAAAATGAATCTTTTCCAGGGATGATGTTTATTGAATTCCATGTTGTGTTTTCTTGTATGTTTGATATTCCAGGACATTCTTCGTGAGACACAGCTCAGTTTTTAGGGTAGTTACGGTAGGAGTTCAGTTCTGAAGAAGGGAAGGTTGTTTAAGTTCGAGTGAGGGCACTGCCAGTGCTTGCACCAGATGTTAGGTTAGCATAATTTAGTCTTTAAAATTTAGATGTTGTTAGGAGTACAGTAGGATTCTTAGTCTGCAACTAAGCATTTTGGATCAAACCTTCAGTGCTTATGCCTAAAAGGTTTTGAATGCATTTAATCGCTTTTCTAGTATATACAGATTTAATTATTTCCATTAATTTCCAGTATCTCTGTTTTTCCTCTGTGGAAGCCGTCCTCAGTTCCCCAAGCTTAGCATAGCTTACTTTAATGCTATCAACTGCCAGGCCACCCATATGAAAGGATAAGGGGAAAACACCACCTGAGGAACTCCAGAGAGAGAGTGCTCACAAAAGTGTGACCCAGAGCCACAGAGAGACGACACTGTGCCGGGTGGAATATTCAGACCCCACAGAGAGGCCAACAAAATCTTTTCCAGAGGTTAAATAAAACGCTCCAGCCGTAGTTCTCACACTGAAATCAACCCCCTCCAGACCTGTATAGCGCAGTAAAGTTGCTGGCTCATTTATTGCCCCTGCTGTTGTTCTCTCTGTTACCATAGAGGGATATTTGGTTGATGTATTACTCAAGTTTTTTACTCTTTTTCTTATTAGATATTGTATCTTGCTTAAGACTTTTTAATCTCCAAAGTAACTAAGAATATCCAATTAATTTAGTTCATTGATTGTTTTTATCCAGTACCAACTGTTATCCTTGCATTGCTTCACATCTATATTTATTAGGGGTGCAGGAAAAAAATCGATTGGAGCTAACATTGAACGATTCAGAATCGATTCTCATTTTCCTAAAAACGTGTTTTTTGGGTGAAGCTACTGTCGCGCTGAGCTTTTTAACTGTCCTGCGGAGCTCTTTAACTGTTAAAAAGCTCTGCGCGACAGTAGGTGAACTCCCAGTTAGGCAACAGAGGGGTGTGCATGCTAAAAGCTAGTGTATTTAGTATTTTCTCTGCTTGTTACATAATTATAGCCTATCTAACGTTCCACTCTTGACCTTGTGGCTGTTTATGAGTGTTTTCTAGTTTTAACAATGTCTACCTTTTAGAAATGAATACAGGATTAGTCAAGTTTATTGTTTGAAATAAATGTTCTATTTGTTTAAATTGTCCTTTCATCTTTTTATCTTCTCACATAATTTAAACAAAATTTATAGGCCATTTGAATTGATAAATCATTCTAGAATCGAAAATCGTTTCTGAATCGAATCTTGACCCCAAAAATCGGAATCAAATCAAATCGAAACACTGAGAGATTCATACCCCTAATATTTACTCGTGTGTGTTTCAATAAAATGCTTTTATATTGCAAGATCTGCAATCTCGTGTTTTCTCACTATATGGTTGATAACCTTTCTGTGACCTGGAACCTATCCATCCTGAGCCTGTTTTATGTTATTATTTGGTGAAGGGTGTGATTGGAGATAACCACACCTGCACACTCTTATTTTTAAATGTTTTATACATTTATATATACAGTTATTATTTTTCTGTTCACTTAATAATTTATTTAAAAACTGCTTTCTTTTTAACTGTCACAATGACGCAGGGCTTTGGAGGTTGTTTGTACTTTTTCAGAAATCAGGAAGGTCAGAGTGTTTTCATCAACAGGGAGAGCTGTGAGGAGAACGTGACCCTGAGTGGCAGAGAAGCTTCACTGCTGTTCTGGGACCAGTGCATATGAACTAGGAGACAACAAGCTCTCTGAGTGAAGTGCTGGGAACCTCTCCTCAGATATCCAGCGCATGCCTGTTCTACACGCCGTAAAGTCGCACACATGCCAGAAGATCTTCCCATCCACTCTTTTCCTCTGTTTCATCTTCTCACAGACTTTAGGGCACATAAGGATTGTTTGGAACACAAGGACTGTCTGCTGTGTTCATGAAGGACACAGAGCTGAACAACATCATGATAAGAACTTGTTGCTCAGACAGGCTGGAGCTGATCACATCATTGGAACAACAAGCTGTTAACTGGACTGGATAAATGTATAACTGCTTGGATTAAGTCTGGAGGGCTCCCTCTCTTTCTCTCTCTTTGGGTTGTGAATGTGTTGATCTATCACGATTTTATTACACTATGTGTTCACTCGTTGATGTACTTTTACTCTTTTCTAATATATATTTATATATATATGTAATGCTGAAACTATTTTTCCAGTAAACTTTCATACATTTTAAATTCTAAGCTCTGACTCATTGGTCATCATTTTGTGTTCATAACACTAACTTTACCAAGTGCAGATGCGGTCACTGCACTTACGTGCCGACTGCAACCGAGTGTATATGCTGTCAGGAGGCTAACGTGGACCATTTGCTCAGAGATCTTCCCTGCAGAACCCTGAGCAGAACTTTTCAGATGCTTGTCTGAGAGCAAGAATTTTTGGAGGTGTTTATTCTCTCTCTGTGTGAGGTCCATGCAGAAACCCTGCAGCCCGTCACAGCAGGTATTGCCATCCCATTAACTAGCCTGTTTATATACATTTAAATATTTAGCATATAAAGTCCAGAGTTCATTAAGACTGATTGTTGATAAACCGTTAAAAGTTAAAAGGCTTGCTGGGTAGCTAGCTTCATTTAGCTAGTGTAAGCTAGCATTGGCTAGTGTTGTAGAAAAGAAAATGAAAGATGGGTCCACACCCACCCCTCATCCGGGGTACAACTCCCCTACGTGTTCGTTTGATAGAGAGAGTCAGACAGGTGGAGTGAAGTTGAAAGCAAACCAAGTATTTATTACAAAGTACTGAATATTCAGGAGAACCCACACATGAAAGACCGTCTAACAGCCGTCCCAGTATAAGTTCTGACCCCCTCTGATCTGACTCCATGTTTTATACCCCAAATGACGTGAAATCTGCTGATGAGGCGTTGCTAACGATTAGCTCATGTTAATATGCATAATTTCATGTGTTAGTACTCAAGTTTCACGTGTCTGACCAGACCACTAGTGTCTGACCTTGACTGTGTTACTATCTGTGTGTGTGTGTGTGCATCACCCCCCTCACACAGAAGGCCGCTGCAGGTTCCCCCACACACAGAAGGCCGCTTTGATCTAAAAGCCTCCTCTGTAGAAATTTAGTCTCGTACGGAGTGTGCCAGTCGAGTTGATGACCGTTAGTTGGGGTCATGCAGTGAACGAAATGCTTCAAGCCTGAGCTACGCAAGTCACAATGTTTATCTATATGTGTAAATAATATATATTGTGAGTATTGGTTAATCTTCTATATAAATGTGTATAAAATACACTGTGAGTAATAAAAATGATCAAATACAATGTGAGTATAAGATATTTGTCAATACACCCAAGGTAAAATAAGTTTCTTCACAATATATATATATATATATATATATATATATATATATATATATATATATATATATATATTGTGGAAGATTGTAAAATAACAAGCTTGCTTAAAATAATCATGCTAGCCAGAGCCTTATCCTATAATTAAAACACATATTACACAAATATATCTATGTAAGCTATAAATCTATATTCTACTAATCATTAATCACTGAATCAAGAGTTAGTCACTAAAACCACACTTACACACATTCTATATTTGATTAATTGAATCACGTATGCCTCTCATATTAGCAGCAATGACTTGTGTCTCACTGACCTTTGAATGGGGTCAACCGAGAAAACACACTTCCTCTTGTTATGCTACAAATCTTGAGGTTACAGAGGTTAGCAGACTAAAAGAGTTCCTCTTTTGCTCCTACGCTCTAGGGATAGGTCAACATAGGATAGCTAGATTAAAGCCAGTGAATAACATACATTTTGTAACCTTGCATTTAAAAGATTGCTCTACAAAATTATACATACAGCTTCAAGCTTTGTTAAAGATATACTAACTAACTAATCTTACTGTAGATGTAGCAGAACTATTATCAACTAAGAGAGTATGAACTGAGAGGAAGTGTGCCTTGTTGAACTCAAGACCTGTCATAAAGGGGAAATGAATCTTCCCTTGTCACCGTTGGCAGGGGAAGTTAGCAACCCACGATTTCTCAGAGGACCTACTGGACAAAGGTCAAGTCAATCAATCTCCGAAGAAAGTCTAAAAAAACTGAAGTCTAATGCATGACTATACCATATTTGGAAGAATAAAGCATAAAAACGAGAACTATTACTCATTCATGCCTAGCAACCACCTAGCAACCCAATACGTCACAAAAGGGTATAAAAGATGGAGTCAGAGAATGCCGAGGTAGAAGAACTGGGGGTGACGTCTGGCTTAGGCTAGGATTCATGCCTGTAAATGTTCTTCCCAGAATTCTGAAATAAATCATACTTGTTCACTCTCAATCTCCGTGTCGTCTTAATCCTTTGATCAACGAACATGCAACACAAAAGCTAAGATAGCTTTTTTTCTACAATATATAGTTATAAATGTAGCCCTGTAACAGATCATTAGCGGTTCCAGTCCCTCCCTCCATGCTCTGCTCTTAAACTGCAGCCCAAGCAGTTACAACTATGTTTCCCTCGAAATACTATTTTCGATAATAATAATATTTTCGTAATATTATGACATCAATCTCATAATATTACGACATTATTCTCTAAGTTAACTGTTTTTTTTAGAAGTGGCCCTAAAACGCCATCGTAAATTACACTGCGTCTCTAATGACATATTTAAAGTCTACTATAAATGAACAGATTCCTCTATCGTCTCACTCAAACCCAGTGTAACAATGAACATGTACCCTTCCTGTAAGCCGACAGTACAGCTATGTACAATCACTGGCAAAAATGATGGAATCACTGGCCTCGGAGGATGATCATTCTGCTTTTTTTTCTACAAAATTAAACAACTGATCACAGACATGAGACAAAACAACTAAAGTCATTTCAAATAGCAACTTTATGGCTTTGAGAAACACTGTAAGAAATAAAAAAAAATGTGGCAGTCAGTAACGGTTAACTATTTAGGGAAAAAATATGGAATCACTCAATTCTGAGAAAAAAATGATGGAATCACCCTGTAGATTTACATTCCCAAAACTAACACCTGCATCAAATTAGATCTGCTTGTTAGTCTGCATCTAAAAAGGAGTGATCACATCTTGGAGAGCTGTTGCACCAAGTGGACTGACATAAATCATGGCTCCAACACGAGAGATGTCAATTGAAACAAAGGAGAGGATTATCAAACTCTTTTAAGAGGGTAAATCGTCACGCAATGTTGCAAAAGATGTTGGTTGTTCACAGTCAGCTGTGTCTAAAATCTGAACCGAATACACACATGGGAAGGTTGTTAAAGGCAAACATAGTAGTAGACCAAGAAAGACATCAAACCGTCAAGACATAAAACTTAAAGCAATATGTCTCAAAAACAGAAAATGCACAACAAAACAAATAAGGAACGGATGGGAGGAAACTGGAATCAACGTCTGTGACCAAACTATAAGAAACTGCCTAAAGGAAATGGCATTTACATAGAGAAAAGCTAAACAAAGCCATCGTTAACACCGTCATTACATCTTCAATAAATGCACAAATTACGTTGATATTTTGAACATCTTTTTTATCCCATCAATTGAAAGGATGTTTGGGAATGATGAGGTCAATGTCATGGCCTGTCATGGCCTGTAAATAGTCAGTATCACAATCCAGTTAAATCTTTGGTGGAAGTTGAAGAAAATGGTTCATAACAAGGCTCCAACCTGCAAAGCTGATCTGGCAACAGCAATCAGAGAAAGCCAGATTGATGAAGAGTACTGTTTGTCACTCATTAAGTCCATGCCTCAGAGATTGCTAGGTGTTTTAAAAAGCCAGAGGTGGTGCAACAAAATACTAGTGATGTGTTGGAGTGTTATTTTGTTTTTCATGATTTTATCATGTTTTTCAGAATTGAGTGATTTCATATTTTTTCCCTCTGCTTGGTCTAATTAATTAAGCGTTACTGACTGCCATATTTTTCCATATATGCCAGAAAGTTGCCATTTGAAATGACTTTAGTTTTGTCTCATGTCTGTGATCTGCTTTATTAAAGAACTAAACTAAACTAAACAACTAAGGTTGTACTTATCTGTCACACCTGATGCTGTCAGTCTGCCTGCTCTAGTCCCTGTTTGCCCCAAAGACTTTAACAAGCTCCTCCCCCGTCTTCTGATTGGACTATTACGTTATTACTTCCTAGTGTTCCCTGTATATATACCCCTTTGTGTCCTGTCCCCAGTGCCGAGTATTACCTGGTTCTCCAGCTCTTATACAATGTGTTTCCTATTGCTTTCCCATCTTCTAGTTTCTGTTCCTAGACCACTCTTTATCCTAGCCCTTCTGCTGCTGTCTTTTCTTATCAACCTCCTGCTCTGTTCCCTGACTATTCTCTTAGCCTTGTCCTTCTTTGTTGTGTTTGCCTCTCCGTTGCTGAACCCTCACTACGATTTTGGTATGTCCTGTTTTACTGCTGCCCTGTTCACAGTATATTTTATTTACTTTGTAAATACACCACTGTACTATGTTCAGCACGTGCCTTGCTTTCCCTGGCTTCCATGTTCATTACGCTATCTATGTTTAACACCAGTAGATGGTAGATAGCTGGAGTAGGTAGCAGCAGAATGTATATTAATGTTATCAAGCTTTTCACGTCATGTCATCACCACTCAATGCAAACAAGTGTGACAAGCAAATAAACATTCACTCATTGTTTCAAATATTTAGTTACAAAGCTGGTAGCAGCCAAGTGAACGTTACAAAGCTGATGCTGAGCTATCCTTCATGTTGACCCTGCAGACTTTGCAGTCTGCATTTCTTTTGTTGGTGACGTCTAGGTTGAAATTCAGCCAATTTTTTTTATAAAAGCTATGCCATCACCATTATCATCTGAGAGTCAGAGTGAGACTAGTGCATGAAGGTGCGTACCCATATAATATGGTTAACAAGACAAACAGGAAGAAAGTTTGTCCCTCATTTCAAAGTTTCCTCAATAAATATGCCAAAAATAGAAAACATAATGATTGTTCACGAGTCTCAAAACCGGAGTACGAGTCAAGTCTGAAGTCTGCGACTTAAGTGTGTCTCGAGTTCGAGTCGCAAACTCAAGTGCCTATATCTGCTTTCTCCACACAATTAAGTGATATTGGAATCCATTTCTACTTCATGATATCACAGAGCTGGTGGACACCTTGTGCTCTTTAACCTTCTGCTTGAGGATGCTCTATAGGCGATCAATTGGGTTTACATCTGGAGTTATTGTCGAGTCCATCACCTTACCCTTTAGCTTCTTCAGCAAGAGGTTTTTTAAAAACTGCCATCCATCCCAGTTTCCAAAGGGGAGGGATTATGCTCTGCTTCAGACCATCAAAGTAAGTGTACCATTAACATGCTTGACTGTATCCTAGACACAGTGGTCTTGGTAGGCCTCACCAGGATGCTGCCACACATTCTGGACACCAGTCTGAACAAAAGTTTATCTGGGTCTCATCAAACCACAGAACATGGCTGAAGAAATTCATGCTCTTGGACTGCTTGTCTTCAGCAAACTTTCTTGTGCATCAGCTTTAGAAGTCCCTTTGTTATGAAACAATGACCATGCAGACATATTTGATGCAGTGTATGGTCTCAGAAGTGCACGCTGACCTTCCTTAACTTCGACCTCTGCAGTGAAGCAGTCTCTGTTTTTTAAAACAATTCTCTTGATATGATGCTGAACACATGGGGCGCTATCTTACACCCCATCAACAGTCTCTTTTGCATGCCTCGTCATTAAGAATTTAGGAATATATTAATGCTGATGGGCGTTGTGGTCTGAAAGTGAGGCATGTTCAGGTAAATATCTGGCGTGTAACACAAGTGCGCAACTGACCAAGTTAAACCAGGACAACAGTCAGCCTCACAAGTCTTTAGAAGAATTTATATTTATGTTCATTACATGAACTTAATAATTGTAGTTTAATATAGCATATTATATATATCATACTCTCAAATCCTGCAGTTTTGGAAATAAAAAATGAAAAGAAAAAACCTTTTGACTGAACATACATTTATTTTATTTCACTTCGCTATCATTTAACTGAAATTCACTTTTTTATATTTGAAAAACATCAAAGCACATTGCCACCATGCTCTCGCGTCATGTGCTGTCCATCAGTTCTTTAAAACTTAAAAAAGGGTGAAATAAACATCTACAGGGCCATCTCAAAAAATTTGAACATCTTTGAAAAACTTTATTTCAGTAATTCAGTTAAAAATGTGAAACTCATATTATATAGATGTATTACACATAGCGTGATCTATTTGAAATGCTTATTTGTTTTATTATTGATGCTTACAGCCAATTAAACCCAAAAATCAGTGTATCATAAAATTGAGAATATTTTATAAGACCAATTGGTACTTTCTTTTTTTAAGTCCTGCTAGAGAATGAAATCTGCATCTCCATAAAAGTTGTTAGCAGAGGGAAGCATAAAGTGCTGTAAGATTTTATGGGAAAACAAAACTGCACTGACTTCAGACTTGATAATAAAACACGGTGGATCAACACCAGCAGATGACATGTCTCTCCAAACAAACCATCACTGATCATCAGTAAATTTTATATTTTATTTGTAAATCAAGGGAGTAGAGTCTGGAGGAAGAGTGGAGAGACACACAGTCCAAACTGCTTGAGGTCTAGTGTGAAGTTTCCACAATCAGTGATGGTTCACACAGGTGAAAAACGGAGACCCGAGAAGGGGCGCCAAAGAAATCGTGACAAACGAGAGAACGAGTGGAGACCCGAGAAAGGGTGCAAAAGAAATTGTGCAGAGTGTGAGAACGGGTGGAGACCCGAGAGAGGGCGGAAACGAACTCACACCGAGCGCGAGCAAAGAGGAAGGTAAATAAAGCTGGCCAGAGAAGCTTGGCCGCCCCCTATAAACCGGGATACAAAACAAAATAAACTGCTTCTCAGAACTGAAAGGGGAGTGTTTCAGGTGGTTGTGGACTGGGCTGTGGTTCCACAAGGGGAAAAGTAGGAACTGGGGTCGACAAACACAAAAGTAAACAAAGTAGAGCGGCCGCGAACCTCGCACTGCTCACACACACACACACAAACGAGCACACACACTCACTCGCTGGATAGAGGGAGTGAGTGCGAGAGGAGGGGGGAGCGGGGGGGGGCGGTGCTCAGCCCTGGCTCCCACAGACTCGAGAGAGAGAGAGGGATAGGAGAAACTCGAGAGGGAGGAGAAAGCCAGCGATGCCGTCCAACCTCACTCCAAAGCCCAGGCAAGAAAACGACACTTGCCGTGGATAGAGCAGGGAGGAAAAGTGAACCGGAGCTCTGAGGAAAATCCGGCATAGATTCGCTCTGATGAGCTTCAAAGATCCAGCCCCGAGGACCTGAATTTCAGGGTTTATATAGGGGCAAGCCCAGGTGGAGTGGATCAGGTCTGATTAGGGGCTCGAGACCTCCCTCTGGCGGCCGAAGAACCCCTCAGCCAGACCCCAGCCCTTACAGAAGTAGAGAAAGAAAGAGGAAGTAGTAGAGAAAAATAGAGAAAAAGAACAAGCAGAAAATAGATAAATAGAGAGAAAGAATATAGACATATAAAGAAAGAGAAGTAGAGAGAAAAAGAGTGAGAAATAGAGAAGTAAAGAGCAAGAAAGAAAGCAGTTGCTCATGTTTTTCAGGTGGTTGCTAAGGTGTTGCTAAGTGGTTGATTAAGGAAGTTATCATTTCTAAATTGCTTACTAAGCAGTTGCTAGGCAATTTCTATCACATAGCAGGTGGTTGCTAGGCAATTGCTAATGTTTTCCAGGTGGTTGCCAAGCTAATAGGGTTGTTCGACTTAACCCGGCGCTGCGCAGTCCGATCGCCGCCTGGCTCGGTATGGTGCATGCTGGTTAGTTTTTTTGTCCGACTTGCGTCTGCGCCTTCATCACGTGACGATGACTTCCGGCGTTATAGTCCCGCGAGTGAAATCTGCCTGCAGCCGTCTGACCCAGGCGCTGCAGTTGCTTCTCACCAACTGCGGGAGCCTAGAGCCGCCCTGATGATGACAGAGCTTAATCCCCATTGGTTAGAAGATCCACCGACACCTATCACATGTGAATCTTCTTATTTTAAAATATATATCTCCTCTAAAACCCCTTAAAAAACACAGTATTTACACTGTCATATCTAGTAGCAAGACAGTTCATTTTCATGCAGTATTCAAAAATATTTATTTGTTCATAATCTGCATTTTATATCATAATAAAGCTCAACTGCTATCATTTTTACTGTTTTATAAAGCGCCCTGAACTGCTCTTATTAATTATCTTTAAACCTACATAACTATTATACTGAGATCTACTTTTCTTTTCTTCTATTGTTTTTGTGTTGTGAAATGCGCTAAACAATTAAAGCTGTGTAAATGAGCATGATGTATTTATTTCCAAGAACAAAGGACAGAAAAGCTGGTCTGCAAATAAAATTTTTTTCCCATTATTAATTTAGTGCTACACAATACATCTGTAACATGACAGTATGTTTTGTGAATATTTATAACAAGTTTTTATCTCAATTTAATAACACTCATGTTATCTCTGTTTCACTTTTGCGATTTTATTCACACCAGAAGTAAACAAACAGCGCATTCATCGCGAGATCCTGTGTTGTTCACGTGGGCTGCAGGTGGAGACTGTCCGACCTGACTTCTCCGCTCCTCCACCCCGCCCACCTGCACGCGGCTGCTCTCGCTGACCAGCAAGGCGAGGCGCAGCTGCATCTCGAACAAGCCTGTTGCTTGGCAGTTACTACCATATTCCAGGTGGTCAGTAAGGTGTTGCAAAGTGGTTGCTATGCAACTGCTATAATTTTTAAAGTTGCTAACAAATTTCAGATGGTTGCTAAGGTGTCCTAAGGACAGGAAAGATCCAGTCATTTATTAGTGCATAAGTCAAACATCTGAATCTCTTATAGTATAAGGTTGCATTAGTGCCTATGGTGTGGGCAGCTTACACTCCCATCCAGACACCGTCTTTTTCAGGGAAGGCCTTACATATTTCAGCAAGACAATGCTAAACCCCGTACAGCATCAATCACAACAACATGGCTTCACAGAACGAAAAGGCTGGGTAAACTGACTAGGTCAGTCTAGAGTTACCGATATTTACACTAATTTAACACACATAGAAACACAAACCTTAAATGTGAGGTCCAGATAGTTCTTGTAACTGTCCATTTTCTTTTGGGCTCTGTGGGTTTAACAGAAAATTCATATTGTGATGAATAAATAAGTTACTGTGTACCCATATTTACACACAAACAGCAGTAATGTTTACAGATAATTTACAGATGCTTTCTTCACAGGAACATATATTAGAACAATCTTCAACTATTATGTTATCCCATGGAGGTCTGGATATGGAATCATCCTTAAATTAGAAAATAAAATGACAGGCTGATCCAACTTCAGTGGAAATTCCTCAAGATAAATTAAAATGAGGCTTAGTAGTGTGTGTGGCTTCACGTGCCTGTATGACCTCTCTATATTGCCTGGGCTTCTCCTGATGAGGTGGCGGATGTTCTCCTGAGGAATCTCCTTCCAGACCTGGATTCAGTCTACTCATGGACAGTACGTGGTGCAGTGTGGCGTTGGTGTATGGAAGAAGATGATACACCAACTATGTGATGACCAGATGTTCTAGATTGGATTCTGGTCTGGAGGATGTGGCTAGCAGCAGAATGTTCTCCACAGCTTTAGACTCACGCCTTTTACATGTGCTCAGTGTGAACCTGTGAAGATCTGTGAAGAGCACAGGGCACGATGGTGAATCTGCCAATCTTGGTGTTCTCTTGCAAATGCTGATCACCCTGCACTGGTGGACGTCGGGCCCTCATACCATCCTCATTTAGTCTTTTTCTGACAGTTTGAGCAGAAACATGGATATTAGTGACCTGCTGGAGATCTTTTTTGAGCAGTGTATGTATGTGTGTGTGAAGTTCCTATTGATAATATCCATTCTTCTACGAGGTGCACTGCAACCAGCAACAGAGGAAATCTGAAGATCTGTGAAGATTATAAAATGGTAAAGTTATGGTAAAAGAATCCCTGAATCCTTAAGGTTTCACTCACTGTGGGTCAGAGATCATATCTTCACTGCTGAAATTAGGACGTTCTCCGATGGACGCGTCACTCTTCATAGAAACACAGCTGGGTTCTGGAGAAGCTCCTCTCTGGGTTTCAGTTCTGTTAACATTAAACACAGTGAAACTCCAGCATTTACACAGTGAAACTCCAACACACAGCACATCTTTAATAAAGATCAGGAACTGAAGAGCTTCACTCTCAGAACAGAACAGTAGTTTAGTGCAGTGATGTACCGAGACCCAGAGCTTCCTCCTCCACTGCTGAAGAATTAAGAAATCCACATGGACCAATCACTCTTCATAGACACTCCACTGGGGGCTGGAGGTGCTGCTCTCTTCTCCCTGTAAACAGATCTTCATGATGATCCATGATGAGAGTAAAGTGTGGAGTAATGTCTGAGTTTTTAGTGTTATTATGTAAAGCTACTTACTCTGGGTCAGAGGGTCCTTCTGCACTGCTGGAGACGTTGGCCCCCATTCTAAAGAGTTATACCTCACACACACTCAGCTGATCACTGAAGATACATCTCTCTGCTCTGTGTGAACAGACCATCAATTACCAATAAACACAGAGTACTGAAATACTCAGCAGTGTACTGAGCTTTATGAATAATAAAGAGCTATTAATAAAAAAGAGAACTTGAATTTGTTTGGAAATGTACTTAATTCAGTTCAATATATATATTCTGCTAATTATTACCAGTCTAAAGTGTTGTAACTGAATACAGTATTGTTTTGCTGTGCTATCAGTTAGTATAATATTAACATAATAGTATAATTAGTGCTGGGTGATAAAACGATATATGAGAAGCTCGGGCAATAGGATTCAATAAACTTTATTTTCTATTTCCCATTTAAGTAGTGCTGCGAATGGGCGCAGCACACGATACGAAGTACCACTCGCCACTGTTATTATTACTTTGCACTTCTTAGTTTAGGAATAGAATATTAATAGGGATATGAGGTTTAGATTTAGATTTTTTTTTATGTATCACTACTTTTAGGATGTACTATCTTTTGAGTTGGGTAGTTAACTGTAGTTTAGCTATTTATACTTTAGAGTTTAATATTATTTAATTTAATATTAGTTGCTAGTTTAGTTATTTTGTTTCTTTCAAGAGTGTTTTTTCAGCTCAGCTCTCTTTTGGGTGGCTCGCCATCGCTTTCACAGAAGAGGGTCCGAATTCGTGCTGAGGAAATCTGCTCTCCCAGGATTCCAGCACCCTAAAAAAAAACCTAATGTCTTGGATGAACGGGTATCCTTTTGGTCCTTTACCCTCAATAGCTCTAGAACCAGCTTCAGCAGATATTCAGTGTTCACCGGTCAGGTTTTGCACCATTCACTACTTTTCAGTCCATTGGATGGACAGATGTTGCTTCTAGCTTTAAATGATTCACTCTTTTTTTCGAAAGAGGCTTATTTTAGTCACTTTTTCTTAGCTAACTGTGAGAAACAGCGTTCTAGCTAGCTTTGGGGCACAGCTTCTTACTCCAGAGCAGGAAGAGAGAGAGAGAGAGATTGAGGGGAACCGTGCTTCTAGCTGCAGTAGCTCTGTCCAATCAGCAGCAACTAAGGCAGGACATGCCAAGCTCTCTAATATGATTGGCTGCAGTTTATCACACCAGACTCAGTTAGCGTAATCCCTTAACTCCCAAGGAGTCTAAACTATGCAGTCTGTAGCTCTCATGAAATGGGGATTACAGATGGGTTAGTATATAAACACACAGAAAAGCAGCCCTTTCCGTTTTTTTCGTAACCCTCACTGTTTCTGTTAGAAACCCTGAGGGCAGAATTCTCCTCTGTTTATACAGTGATTACATTGTGTTTTTAGTTTTTAACAGAGAGTCTGTTGTGCTGGATATTTTACTAAATACAGAAGATATTTATATAGATATATATAATCTGTGTAGCTGTATTTGAACGGAGCTAAACATTGCTGTTACTGAACTGGATGAGTTTTAAATACACTTGTTAAGTAATGTAAGTAATGTTAGTATAAATCTGTACTGTGGTAGAAGTGGATCATTTCAGAAACGTCCGGACCTGTGTGGATGTATAATGACTTTTTAAAATAAATTTAAAAGCTGTCTGAGCACCTTGTGCCCACCTGGCAAGATCCTAGTGTCTGTCCACAAGGCTCTGAGTCTGCTAGTGATTTTGGCCATAACTCCTTTATACTGTCACTTATGAGTAAAAAGAAACCTTTAAGTGTAACAAAGTGATTTGATTTATATCGTGATACATATCGATATCGGCTGATATCAGCTCCGCTCATGTGAGAGAATCTGTCCACAGGACAACAACAATTAAGTTGTGCTTTCCACAAAACTGAAGTTTATGGAAGATTGACAAGAAAAAAAAACCCTTTCCACAGCAAACATGTGGAAGAAGGTGCTGTGGTCAGATTAGACCAAATTTGAACTTTGTGGCCTAAAAGCAAAGCTTCTGACTGTTTTATCTAAAACATTTTAATAAACATTCTCTCACATTCATTAGATACTCAAGAAAAACAAAAGGTCATTTGAGAAGTGCAATGAATGACATTTTAATCTATGGAAAAAGAAGAGAAATGAGGTGAATGAGGCGATAATGCCCTGGGAATCAGACCCAAACTGAAACAGTATTTGTTAGGTTTCTGGATTCTGACTGTCTGATATATTATGTCCTAAGTGTGACAGTCAGTTTTTTTTTTTGAACTTAAAACTAATAAAATAATGTCCTGGGAACTAGCCCCAAAGTGCAATCTGTTATACTGTATATATTAAATCAGTGATTTTCAACCTGTGGGGTGGCGATACTGCAAAGTAAAAATGATTTTAAATATATACATAGTTCAGCAAATATAATTTAAATGTTACGTTAAGTTAATTTATTTGCAAAAGAATACATGTTTAGGTCAAACTTGATTTGGTATTTTTATTATTTTTTATATTTTGCATTTTTGGGCTTTTACATATACATATAAAACACTAACGCTTTAAATTAAGGCTTTGATTAATTTTGGCTTTACTTTGTCCCACAAAATTACAGAAAACATAAAGAAATCATACTACAATAGCAGACAAACAGCTGAAGAATGTAAACAGTAGACCTTAAAAAGAGATACGCCCACAATTTTAGAGTTCATGTAGAGTTTAGATTGTCTGCCCGAGCCCGACCTGATGGCCAACCATCAGGTCGGTTGGGCTGAATGGAATGTTTGAATATTCATGAGTCTGAAGTTTCTCCCACACAGCTGTAAAAAAAGTTTTCAGACCGGTGTTCTGCCGTGTTCTGCTACCCGTCCAAAGGTGCTCCTCCCCGCACTGCGCATGCTCTGACCCACACTTTATAACGTTTTCATAAGTTTTTCATAATGATTCTGATTTCCATGACTGCATTACACAGCCTGAGCTCACAGACATTATTAATTTAAGGGTTACATGAAAGTAAATGACAAACTAAAAATAATAAATAATAAAAAACAAACAATAAAAACAAACTACATAAAAATGATTTTTTATCAACTTTTTATCTTAACTTCACACCAATACAGTGATTTAGGCTATTCAGTTATCCTACCTACACTCCTGCCAGGAGAGACTTATAATATGGTGCTTTTTGTATTGTTATCTTTAAATATTCACTAGGGTAGCACAGTTCAGCAGGGTAGCACAATTCCTCACAACACCTGCTACTTTGTAAAAATCATTGCAGTGTAAATTCACTGCTTCAACAGAAGAAGAAGAAGAAGAAGAAGAAGAGCAGTACAACTGATCTCCTCTGAGATGTTCTAAACAGGGTTTGAAGGAAATCGTTCAGGCAGCAGTGTCTGTATTTTTGGACCTATGCTTTTGCGTGTATGTGTGTGTGCACGTGCAGTCGGCTATAGGTGCTGCGGTTTTTGCAGGCTTCCTGTAAGCTGCTGGCTCACACTCACACTTCCTCTCACACTCTAAGTTATTAAAAAATCATCCTTTTAACAAGCAGATGTACCAATGCCTAACATTTACTAAAATATTAAGCTAAGCAACAATTTTTCCTTTACAATAATGCACTCTGTGTTTTGAATATTGGAGTGAAATAAATTATATTGGGAAGATATTATCTGATTCTGATAGACATAATATATGGACTAGTCCTGGACAGTATGAGCAAAAATGTATATCACTGTTTTTTTTTTTTTTTTTAGGATTCTGACAGTTTCATGGTATATCGCAGTATTTTTATTATTTTTTATATTTTGCATTTTTGGGCTTTTACATATACATATAAAACACTAAGGCTTAAAATTAAGGCTTCGATTAATATTGGCTTTACTTTGTTCAACACAATTACAGAATGTATAAAGAAATCATACTACATTAGCAGACAAACAGCTGAAGAAAGTAAACAGTAGACCACAACTTTAACACAGCTTCCATTACAAAACTAAATATTTAAAATAATTCCATAAATTCTATAAAAAGATGTAAAATACTCATTGTTTAAGTATTCAAAAGAGTTCTCAAAAGCTCTAATTCACAATAAACAAGATTATTCTGTCACTCCTCTTGAGCTTGGGTGCGATTGGGAGCAAAAAGACTACGACCCCCTGAATGCTATGGACTACAAACCCAGTGACTTCACGGATCACATGCTGTAACGCTGTGATGCATCACCTGAGTGGTGATTCGGATCACCTGTGCTTCAGTGTATTTAAGGACTCTTTTTCTTATTGTTCTTCGCAGCGTATTGCCTTTCTGTGCGCACAAAGCATTATTTTCCGTTTAATTTGTATTACTCATGTTTCTGACCCTGTTTTGTGTTTTTGACTCTGATTTCAGCTTATCCCTTGGACATTGTCGTTTCCTGATTTGAACCTTGCTCTGGACTGGATTTCGTTTTGGATATCTCTCTGATACTGCCCTCCTAACAGAATACACGGCCATAATGCAGACAGCGGATGCTAATCCCCCAAGGTTAGTTAAGCAGGCCCAATGCCTTCAGGAGTAACAACAAGCATCAGTTGGACAGCTTATCTCATGGTTTGGTTTCCCTACAGAATGTAGTTGCTAGCCAAGCCCACACCATGCCGTAGCTATTAGGACTCTTCCTCGCTTGTCCCTGGTTTCCACTACTCCTAGCACCTTAACCTAAGTCTCAGCCTTTCGCATTTGTAAGCCTGAGATTTTTGATGGTAGGTGTGGTGTTTTTTTGCGTCAGTGTTCCCTGTTTTTTGCTAACACCCAGGCAGCGCCAGACCAGTCTAAGATATCCTTTATTGTGTCATGTTAATCTGCCAAAGCTTTGGATTGGGCCATTGCTAGTTAGGAGGAAATCCATAATAACAGCTACACAAGAGTTTGTTAAGACTTTTTGCTTCCGTTGATGTTTTTGATCTTTCCCTGTCTTATTTGTCTTCTGGTGATAAGTTGCTTTTACTAGTTCAAGGGTCGTAGCATAGCATGTAGCATAGCAGCTTACACTCTCGAGTTTCGTACTACTGCAGCCGGAAGTGGCTGGAAGAGCCAGCTCTCCTCAATATGTTTCAGAGAGGTTTGAGTGAGGATATACAAAAGGAGTTGGCCTGTCGTGATGATCAACTTACTCTGGAACAGATCATAGCCATGTCTATACGTTTAGATAATTTATCAGCTAAGCCTAAGTCAACCGAGACCGCTCGTTTCAGTCTTCCTAAACCCCACACTGCCGCTCCTTTTCCTGAGAGACTCCAGAGCCCATGGATTGTGACAACACCTGTCTAACCCCTTCAAAGAGACAGCGATGTCTGCAACAACATATGTGCCTGTATTGTGGTGTTCCAGACAATTTCAAGGCTACATGTAGGTTGTGAGCCCAAAACTACATGGCATCAACACCAGGAAAGCACATGAAGATTCCCACACCTGAGGGGTATTCCAGAAAGCGGGTTGAGTGACAAAACCGGGTAAGTAAACTCTGAGTTAACGGAAACTCAGGATTTTCCGTTCCAGAAACCGAGCTTAGAGAGAACCTGAGTCAGTTACTATAGCAACTTACGCTCTGAAGCTAACCTGCTCGCTGGCAGGTTAACTTACACCGAACTCAGGGTTACGCCCACTTTTCTCATGCAAACGGATCCAGTTGATATTGAAACGCAAATTATTCGCACGTTAGCTTTTTTCCTCGCTGTCAATTTTATACCTTAACAATATTTTAAAGCCACACATTTAAAATATCATGCATTGTGGATCAGCCCTCACGTCTTTGCAGACTTTATGCATTGTGTTCCGTTTCTTTGCCAATGGGTCTTTTTTTGTACAATGTAGGAGACGCTGAACACATAGGCAAGGCAACTGTATGTTGGTCCGCAAAGTATGCCTAGCTTTAAAACAGTTATTGTCCAGTTTTGTGGTGTTCCCTGGGCATAAGCCTTTAAGGAACATTAAAGAGAAATTCCACAAAATTGCAGGTTTGTCTTTATAACTAAAATTAATAAATTATCAGACAAATGGGAAGTGAAAGATAAATAGCTCTGCAAAATTTAATATTTTAGGATTTTCAAGAGTCATTGGATGCATGGATGGAACCCACATTCCAATTAAAGCACCTGCCAAAAATGAAGGGGATTATGTAAACAGCAAACACTTCCACAGCATTAATATACAAGTAATGATCATAAATTTACTACTTTTTAAAAAACAAAAAGGACTAATATTTAATACATTACAAAAACAGTTTTTTTCCTCTATTAAGATCATATATGATGCTACCAACATTACTAATGTTGAAGCCAAATGGCCAGGCTCTGTACATGATGCAAGGATTTTTCGAGAGTCTGCACTATATAGTAAATTTGATCAGGCCTATGTTTTTGATTTATTTATTTTCTGAAGAAAAAAATGCCAACAAGTGAATTTTCTTGTCCTTATTCTTGGTAAAAAACAGATATATACACTCACAGCAACTACTCTCACCTTTAATTTATATTCCAGCAACTCAATTTCCAGTCTTGTCAGTTTTATTTGCAGTTTTATGTGTTCCTTTTGTAGATCACGCTTCTCAATTTGTTTTTTTTAGGTGAACCTAGTATAAATCTTTAACAGCCATCTTGAAAGAAAGAGACAAAAACACCATGTTATGCTCAAATAAATAGCTTTGTGTTCAGAATAGTTTTGATATTTGTTGAGACATAAGCATTTTCACTGTTCCAAGCTGAGCTTTGGAGGTGGATGGTTCCTCATTGTCACGGCCTCGCTCTGTTCCCCTGTGTTTTCAGCGTTTCCTAGTGTGTGTCTCTGTAATTTTCCGTCACGTGTCTGTAATTTGTAGCTCCGCCCATCGTTACCTTTCTCCCCAGGTGTTCATTGTTTTGTGTTACTATAAATAGTACCTGTTAGTCTATGTCTGCGGTCGGTCTTTGCACCTTCCCGTGTTGTCTGTCTCGCCACGTTTACGTAATAGCTTATTTCTCGTTTCTTGGTTATTAGTATTTTCACGCTCTTGTTATTTCTAGTTACGTTTATTCCCTGTTTGTTTCTTTGTCTATTTTGTATATTATTTACGTATTTCCCTTGTATATATTCCCTAGCCCTGTTTTGTTATTATCTGTTTAGCTTAGCTCTGTGTTGGTTTTCCCTGTTTGTTTATGTACATTTACTTTTTTCGTTATTCCCCTGTTTGTTTGTTGGTTTGTTTACTTATTATTCATTAAAGTCTGTCTTACCCGCTTTTACATCCGCCTCCCGTCTGGTCCCGCATTACACTCATCAGATTCCTGATCACCAGTCACATTCTGTTATAGGGCAGTCACACACATTACTATGTTTAATCAAATGAAAATATTATGATCAACATATTTAACATACTGTAACTTCATAGGCCTCCCAGGATCCTCCCATTCTGAGGCAGAAGAGATTGTTTCATCATCATTTTAGTAGCATTAAACATGTTAAGAATATCAATGCAGTTCACAGTTTATGAACTATAAACTAATAAATGTAATGAACATCCGTTAACATAATGAGGTGTGTCCTGGGGGGTTGATGGCTCAGATGAGCTCCCTCCAGTGATTCCATGAGTGATGGGCCACCTACTGTTCTGTGAAAGTGCCAGCTCCTCTGCCTGGGTAAACGGTGGCGGTGGTGCCCCCCCTCCTGTTTTTCTTACCTCAGCCTTTTTCCTATTAGCTACAAAACCATAATCAACTGTAGGGCAAACTAAGCTTGATAAAAGTAAAAAACATTAGGTAGTTGTGTACAAGTCATACCACTTTGGACTATGTTTTTATATTTCATCTTCACTTGCTGCCATGTGCGTTTAATCCCACTTGGATTACACCTACGTTAATTAAAAAAAAGAAAAGGGTACAAATTAAGACAAATAAAAATGTTTAAATAATAATAACAACTTAAAAATTAAATTAAACAACAATTAAAATATTTTTCAATGTCTTTTCACTAAGTGCATTGTTTTGAGTTTTTAATTTTTAGTTTAACTCACACATTGACTATGTCAGCTATTTTTGCCCAAGCTAACTCATTTGCTTTGCTGCTGCTGCTGAATTGCTTTTATGCCTGAATATTATTTTATACTCTGCATACGCAGATATTAATATTTCCTGCTCAATGGGGGTGAAATGTGATGCCTTGTGCTTTCCCTCATTCATTTTCATGGTCAATCCCTGTTTCAGCTCTCCGTTGAGAATGCCTGTTTGTAGGTAGCCATGAGCGCGCTTCAGCTGAGTTTAACCTAATCAGAGTTGAGTAACCTAACTCTGATCACCTGCTGTGGAACTGAAAACTCTGAGTATGACGCGGTGAGGTAAGTCAACTCGGAGTTTAGGGTTAAGTTTGGAGTTTGTTGAACCCGCTTTCTGGAATACCCCCCTGATCAGGAGCAGATAGTGGCAGCTGCTGAATAAAATCATCTCAACGCAAACAAACAAAAGAAAAGTTAATGTAAGAACTTACTGTATCTGGACCTGTAATATATGCACTTGTTTGAACACACCACACAAAGCTGACAAAACAACAAGTCACAAGATTATTACACACACAAAAAATAAGTATTACATAGAAAACTATTACATTAAAAATCCGCACACATTATATATTATATTATATACAAATATTTATTATTAATAAAGTAAATCAAACAAATCAATTAATTAATATTAAAATTTATTATAAACACTCTTTTCACTTATCAGAGAGTAGGGGTGTTATGGATGACCCGGGCAATGCACCTCCCTGCGTAAGGAGGTCGCTGTCTCCTCAGTTCTGAGGATCTGCTCACACCGGTGATTTGACAGGTGATTTGATTTAATGTTTGTGTATATTTATTTATATGTATATACATATGAGCAGTGTTTTAGCACAGATTCACGAGGTCTTGTTCGTTCGTAACTTTTACAAGCGTTATTATATCTTTATCTTGTCTTTGCTGGCTTTTGACCTTTTGCATTCTTGTTTTGACTTTGATTTTTTGCCTGTACCTTCTTGGATTTGTTTCCTGTGTTTTTGTTAATAAATCATACCTGCACTTGGATCTTGGCTGTTCTGGTCCGGTCTTTACAAGGGGCTTGAATAGTGAATAGTTCTTACTAATTTACTAATTTCCATAAAAAAAAAAATTAAACAAACATTAATGTGTGGTCCCCTATTTTCGGGCAGTTCCACCTATTACACAGTTTCCTTACTCTCTCGGCCAATCACGTTAAGGATATTAAAAACACGTCACCTCCTGCCTTAGACAAACACTACAAAAAAATCCCATCATAAAACATTATTTTAGTACCACTAACAATGTTGTAAATCAGTGCGTAAGAAACTGTGTTGAGTGCGCACCGCATTTCCGCAGCGTGAGGCTATTTTTCTAGATTTTTTATCTTGTACACTACTTAGGGAGCCTAATGAAGAAACACCATGTCTCCTATAGGCATAAATACACATTATTACACACATTATGAGCCACCAATATCAGGGTAAGAGCTGTTATTATTGAAATAAAAGCTTAAGTGAATATATTTTCCAGTTAATATAGAGTATTTTAAGCTGAATGTAAAATAGGGGACCCTTCTAATTCAGCAGGTCTTGTCTCTGGGGGGCAGCAAAGTAAACAAAACTTTAATTTCCTGAAAAAACATTTTCTTTCAAAGTCAAACAAGTGCTGGACTTTAATCTACACAGATTTCTCTCCTTAAAACTGATTATTTGGGTGAGTAAAGCTCTTAGATTTATTTACAGTAAGCTTAGATTTCCACAATTTTGACTGAAATGGCTGAAAATAGAGGCCGCTATGCTAGCTAGCGCTTAGCTACCTAGTCACAAGCCATAGCAACCGCTCACATAGCCGAGTTTTAACACCACTGTGGCTAAATACACTAATTACAATATAAAAGACACACACAGGGGACAGTATGAACACCTACCTGCTGTTTTACTGCTGTTTTTAGCCTCTTTAATTCTACATGCTAATCACTAAATTAGCTTCAGTCACCTAGCTTAGCTAGCTAGCTCAGAGCAGGTAGAAAACAAGCTGCCACTCTAACTTACCTGTGTCTGGTGAACCGTGTTGTGTAGTAAAACTAATATATTATATTATATTAACTATATATATATATATATATATATATATATATATATATATATATATATATATATATATATATCATAGCAAGGAACACATTTTTTGACAAAAAAAAAGTTTTAATTATCTGGATCCTAGTTTTATAATTTGCAATTTTCCACTGATTTAATTTATTTTCAACTTCCAGTTAATTTCAGCACATTTATATTTTGTTATAAAGTCCTATAATTTTTATTTGATTTTTAATTGCTAAGTTCAAAAATAGAGGATCATTTTATCCCATCCAGATGTCTTCTGTTTTATCCAAATTGAATTTTGCTCCTGCTGCTGTTACGCCCTCGCTATGTTTTCCTGTGTTTTCCCCGTTTCCTAGTGTGTTTCTCTTGTACTTTTCCATCACGTGTGTCTAATTTGTAGCTCCGCCCCTCGTTACCTGTCTCCCCAGGTGTTCATTGTTTCATGTTTAGTATATATAGTACCTGTTAGTCTACGTTTGCTGTCGGTCTTTGCACCTTCCTCTGTCGTTTTGTCTCGCCACGTTAGCTATTGTTTATTCACGGTTTCGTCACGCTCTGCTTGTTTCTTGTTTATTTCTAGTTCCCTTTATTTCTTGTTTATTTCTAGTCACGTTTAGTTCTTGTTTGTTTCTTTGTTTATTTTGTATATATTTACGTATTATTCCTTTGTATATATTCCCTTACCTTGTTTTGTTATTATCTGTTTAGTTTAGCTTAGTTCTTTGTTGGTTTTCCCTGTTTGTTTATGTATATAGATATTTTTGTTATTCCCCTGTTTTGTTTACTTGTTTATTTGTTATTTAATAAAGTCATGTCTTACCCGTTTAAACGTCCGCCTCCCTTCTGCTCACGCGTTACAGCTGCGTCTTCATAAATTCTATAATCCTGAGCTCTTTCTGATTTCTTATGATTACTGTGATGTCGTCATCAGCAAAGTCTGTAAGTTTAAAAGATTCTTTACCTAAGATATCAATTCCTTTAATTCTGGTATAATTTTTAATTTTATTTAAAGGGGACTAACTGCTAACACACACATAAGACTGCACTTAAAGGGCAGCCTTGTTTGACTCCTTTGTGTGTCTCAAATTCTGTTAAAATACCCTTTAGCATTAATTTCATATAATAACTTGATCTTATGAAGGAAATTTGGTGGAAAACCATAGTGCTGCAAATCATTCCATAAATATTTCCTGGACACATAGTCAAAAGCCTTTTCCTGATCTAAAGTAATTATCTAAAATTCCTTATCATTATTTAAATTCATTCATTTATTATAAATCAAGGTAATCACAGCCTTATAGAACAAGTCATTCATTTTTCCATCTCTAATACCTTTATTAAAATAATTTTGTAATAAACTATAATAATGTCTTATAACATTTCGGAGGTTAACCGTCTGGTCCTGGAGTTTTCCCATCATGTAAATCCTTATTTACTTCAACAATTTCTTCCTTTGTAATTGGTTGATATTGACGAGAGGTACCCTGCTTGTAATTTTGGACAGTCTGATAAAAATTGTGTTTTTTTTTTTTGTTTCCTTTATAATTTTCTGCTTTTCTTTTTTGTTTTCTATTACATTCCCATGCTCATCTCTAATCCCTTTAATCATTTTCATTTCTCTTGTCATTTATCCGTTTAATTACATTTCCTGTGTTTCCTGAGTAACTATTATCCATACCTGCTTAAAGTGGTAAATTTAAAAATGTTTATTTATTTTAGACAATCCTGACTTTAATTTTAAAAAATATCTTAATCTTCTATAGTTTTATTTCGTTTGCTTTGAATTTCCACATATTCTGCTGTAAGTTTACTGTAATATTCATTTTGTTCACTATTTAATTTTTCACATTTATGTACCAGAAACATTTTAATCCCATAATTTTGCATTAGAATGGGTTTAAACTTCCACGTCTTTAGTTCTTCTGATTTTTAGTAATATTTTTAGGCACTGTGTGTTTCGCTTCCAGAACCCCCGTTGTTCTCTGATTCCCAGATTTAATTTTACATGAGTTCAGTTCTATAATTTAGGACCTTTATATCTTTAGTAACATATATTCTATCAATGCGTGTTTTAACTCGAGAATCAAAACGAGGAAAGTCTCTCTCAAGAGGAAAAAGTTCTCTAAAGGAATCTTTTAGTCCATGTTATACTTATCCCAGTAATTTCCCTTCTCCTGTAATATTAACTGTATTATCTGCAACCCTGTCTTTCAGACAAGTCACCACATAATACTACAGGGAAAACCTACAGACAGGATTTGATAAGATTTTTAGAAATTCTATTTTTATTTTCTAAAAGACTATGATGTCCAATATGTGGTGTCAGAAAAGTTTTGGGTATAGTTTTACATTTTTTATAAGGTAATAAAAAAAATTAAATGCTTCCTTGTATCTTTTACAAATTTTGCACCTTGTTTGTCAAGACCCTGGTGAATCAGGAAATGTAGAACATGACTGATTTTTCATCACCAGCTTCCATACTGGAGACTGGAGGTGAATTATTGTTTCAGTTCAGTTTAAGCCCTGAATTATCATTGTGCTCTATGTAAAACTTAAGGTACAATGTTTTAGAGTGTAGTTGGTGCAATGAAAATGAGCATAAAATATCATCTGCATAAAGGGGTTATCGTCATTTTCTTTTGATTGTGGGAACTGTCCTTCATATTTCTCCACTTTCTGATGATTCGCTTGACCAGTCGCTGTCTGAACTTCCATCTGAATTTGATTCTTCACCCTCTTCTTAAAGCTCCTCTTAAGACACTTCTTTTTTCCGCTTCTCCACTCTGGACTGATTTAGACACTTGCTCTTCCTCTAGGATCTTGATAGTGTTGATTATCGTACCTTGAACTTGCACCTGTCCTGTCTCTATCTCTGTAGATGCCCCGGATTCTGTGTGTTTTAGATCACTTGGTCTTGGAAAGCCTAGTCTTTGCTTGAATTTGTTGGCGTAGGATTTAGGGCATGTGAAATAGTTGTGTCCCACGTCTGAACACAAAGTACAAATGGCAGCGTTGTCTCATTCCACTCTAGTCTTAGAAAGGAACCACAGGTTATTTGTTTAATCCGCACTTCACTCCAGCAGCCACAATGAACAGAAACACAGACTGCTGTTAGGCTCCGCCTCCAAATGAGTGAACGTACACAAGGCAGTGATAAACAATCAAAATAATCATTTAACCAAATGATCTACAGCATCTTTACGTAGTTTCACTTGATGCTTCATACCACGTTCCACGATTATCCACTGGTTTAACTGCAGGCTTAAGAATATCACAGCAATGTTTTAAATATAGCTCAGTGTCATAATCAGAGATGTGTCCAGTCCAGAATTTTACAAGTGTCTTTACATCCATGCTGGTAGAGGAAAAAAATCTTTCCAGTTTTGTTTTGTTGGTTATTTCAAACAATTGATTATAGAATAATAAATCAATTCCATCAGCTTTACATTCTCCAATAGAAAAGAAGAAATAACCATTATCCCACATTTTTGGGGGGATTTTCTATATCTTCATATGTATTTAGTTTCGTTTACTGTAAACACAACACAACAAATCTTTGCTTTTTTTTTTTTTAAATATACTTAATTTCTCATTCCTGTTCTTTTTAGACTGAATCCCCCAACATTGCATAGTGCAATATTAAGTCAGACAGAGGAGATAAAGAAATGTTTATTCCTTTTACTTTTTCTTAGTGTACTGTTCATTCTGCTTCTAACCTCCTTTTTTAGGTTTACTCTTCCGTTTCGTTTCGTTGGATGCAGCAGCCCCTGTGCGTATGTATGGTGGTAGATCTGGTCATAGATGGAAGGAGAGGTGATGAAGAAGGAGGAGGAACTTGGTTTGCTTGTGTTTCGGCTGCTGCAGACTCGTACTCCTCGCTGCTGTCTCCTTCAGACGAGGTGCTGGTGTTCGGATTTCCTCCGTCTGTCTCTCCGCTGCTGCTGCTGCTTCCGCTGCTACTTAAATCTTCATGATGACGGTCATTTCCATCCTCTACTCTTTCACTTCCATTGTAGAGAGCTTCACTTGGACCTGGTTCCTCCACTGCGTCTGGTAGAACTCCGTTTGGGAGACCGATCGTTGGACGTGTTGTTAGAGGGATTTAATTTCTTCAGAAACTACTTCCTCTTTTTGTTTCCACTTACTGTCCACACAGTCACCATTATTAAAATACACACCTAAAATGTTTATTTGCTCTTTATCTGGAACATCGACTCTGAACTTCTTTCTTTGATCCCCAATCCAAACACATTCAGATTTAGCCATATTAAGCTTTGCACCAGAAACTTTTTTATTAAATGTATAATATTCCATTATAATGTCTAGTCTTTTTTTGTTTTAATAAAAACTGTAATATCATCTGCATAAACTGTGATTTTAACTAAATAATATCCTCTTTTAATACCTTGTATTCTTTCATCATTATGGCTAGAACGTAAAGGGCAGAACTCAGAGGATAATCTTGTTTTATTCCTCCTATCGGTAGTTTTTTTCTGAGTTAAAGTTTGTTGAATTTTTAAGAGTGCAGGTACGTAACAGTTTTAGATTTTATCCTGACGTAATTTGTTTTTTATCTGACTTCATGACCAACATTTAACCTGAAATGAATTTCTATTGACGTTGGTGATCAGCTGGATAGTGAGGGTTTTATCCTCCAGTTAGACCAGGAGCTCACCACTCACCCTGCTACTCCTATCATGTCCAACTGTTAGTCCTCATTTACTTGCTTTTATTAAAAATATAACTTTTTGAAATGTGATTGGAACAGTCACACCATGTGAGCATTTTTTGGTTTCACTGAAAATTGTGAAGAAAAATGTTAATCCTATGAATGTTCTGTAAGTTCATATAAATCAGCAATTTCTGAACAATATCACCACAGTTTTTGACATATTTTTCTATAATTTACATATATTTGACACCCCTATATAAAATTTAGAACATCTCAAAGACACTAAATGGAGGCAGTGCTCCTTTCTTCCAGCATTATTATCACAATGTGCAGTATAGTCACATAAAATACCAACTGTTTTTTTATTTTTTTAAAAATTGTATTTAAGAGCTAAATTAAATGATTTAGTGATTTTTGTTAGTTTGTTTCTAAATTGTTAATTATTATTATCATTATTATTATTATTTATTATTTGTCTAATTGTCATTTACCTTTATGTAACCTTTAAATAAATAATGACAGTGAGCTCAGGCTGTTTAATGCAGTCATGGAAAACAGAATCATCATGAAAACGTTATAAAATGTGGGTCAGAGCATGCGCAGTGCGGGGACGAGCACTTTTGGACGGGTAGCAGAACACTGGTCTGAAAGCTGGGGGTTTTTACAGCTGTGTGGGAGAAACTTTAGACTCATGAATATTCAAACATTCCATTCAGCCCTGTGATATGATTGGCTTACAATAGCCTTAAACGAAAAATAGCTCCGCCCACCCAGCGTCTATTCGCTGTGAGAGAGCAAGGGGGCGGGGCTTAGAGGGAGCGAGGTGTGACGCAGTGAAGGAGAAAGTGAAAGTAAGTTCAGTCTCCTCCATTAGAAGAGGACAGAAGTCCGGATTCACTCGGTAAGTTCAGAACTGAAGAGAATGTAGAACAGAACCGTGTAGCTTAAAGTCAGAACCGGTTCTAAAGGTTCCTCAGATCCAGAACCGGTTCTTTAAGCTCAGCTCAGTGTCCGATTCCACTGGAAGAACCAGGATCAGCATGGAGATCTGAACCGGGCCTGGATCAGACCTGGACCTGGTCTAGATCAGACCGGCTGGAGAACAATCAGCTGTAACAGATCAATAATGCTGTAAACTGAAGAGAAATGCGCAGATATAGATTGATATTTATTGATCACAGTGTAGTTTATGCTGTTTAAAGCGCATTACTGCTTAATGTGGGCTTTGATCTGTTGGGAGATAAAAACACGGAGCTGCTATAAAGGCGTGTTTATATGCAGTAGCGCTGTTTAACCAGCAGGGGGAGCAACGGAGCTCAAGATCACGTGGAGAGTTAGTGTTTTTAATCCTGCTGTTTTATATTATACTTAAATAATCTCTCTATTCTGATTCAGAAACATAATATTAATATCACTAATAATAATAGAACAGTGTGTATATTTATAATGTTGTGTAATGCAGTAATATTACTAATAATAATTAAATTATAATCATTATAATAACAGTAAATGTTTCTGTAATCTGTAGAATAATGTGTAATGAGGGTAAATCACACTGTTATGTATCGTTCTCTGTTTGGTTTGTTTTGTTAGTTTATCAGGTTTTGTTTAATGCAGTTCTGATGATAATGTCATTATTGTAAGAATAAAGGTTTTATTGTAACGGCTGATCTGTTCTCAGGGGTCGGTGTCGGCAGTGTTCAGCTGTGTGTGAATGAAGAAGAGTAAATGATGGATCTTCAGAACTCCAGCAGTGGAGGAGGACCTCCTGTCCTAAAGTGAGTAAATTAAGTGATGGGTTTAATATGTAAAGTAGTTTTGTATTGTAATGGTTTCAGCTCTAATCCTGGAGCTGTGATCTGCATATTTTACAGTTTTAAAATATTGAGAACAGAGTTTCTCCTGGACCAGAGTCAGAACCCTGTGCTGTATTTAAACACAGAGAAACGCTTAACAAACCAGCCAGTTATTCTTATAGTAGAATGTGTTTCTAATCTGTATTTAAAGTGCATATCTGCCTTTAATATCTAATTGTTAATATTAATAATATGTTTCCTTCTGGCACAGTAACAGTATTAGGTGGTTGCTGTAGCGATATTATGCTGTTGCTAGGTGGTTGCTATGGTATGGGGTGGTTGCACATTTATGTTCAAAAATATGGTCCATATATTTTAACATAAATGTGACGATTTGCTCAAAATCTGGATCGGATTAGTTTGTAGTGAAAGTGAACTCTGAACCAGATCCATTGTGAGGATCCGTCTCGGATTTTACCACACGCTGTCTGGGTTTACATGAGGAAATCCTGAAGTGCTGCATTTATATAGATCAGATGGAAGTGATTTTGGTTGTTATTAAAGCTGTGGAATGAAGCTTCTCACAGAAAGACTTGTTCTATTCTGTTCTGATCTGTATCTCTGTTAGAGTTCAGTATAAAAATATACCTTTTAGTTTATAATACAGTATAATTGTGTAATTGTGTAGCTCTTACCAATACATGTTATTAACTAGACACAGATCTATAAAATACATATAGTAAATAGGATCTAATCAGGTGATGACATTGTGACATCATAACAAACACACAAATATATTCAACAGTATTGTTAAAGAAATTAAAATATGTATATTTATTAGACAAGCGTTTTTCAGTTTGGGGCAGCTGACAGAAAGCTTCGGGACGCTTCTGGGACGGTTATGAAGAAGTTAGTCTGGAACCTGTGAATAAGTTTTAGTAAAGGAACACATTACTCCACACTTTACTCTCATCATGGATCATCATGAAGATCTGTTTACAGGGAGAAGAGAGCAGCATCTCCAGCCCCCAGTGGAGTGTCTATGAAGAGTGACGCGTCCATGTGGGAACCTCTAAACTTCAGCAGTGGAGGAGGAAGCTCTGGGTCTCGGTACATCACTGCACTAAACTACTGTTCTGTTCTGAGAGTGAAGCTCTTCAGTTCCTGATCTTTATTAAAGATGTGCTGTGTGCTGGAGTTTCACTGTGTAAATGCTGGAGTTTCACTGTGTTTAATGTTAACAGAACTGAAACCCAGAGAGGAGCTTCTCCAGAACCCAGCTGTGTTTCTATGAAGAGTGACGCGTCCATCAGGGATCCTCCTGGTTTCAGCAGTGAAGATATGACCTTTGAGTGAGTGAAACAACAAAACCCTTTCACTGATTTTTTACTATAATTTACCTTTTTAAAGCATAACACACACACACACACACACACACTGATAAAAACAATATCTCAGTAACTTTCAGAATTTTTTCAGAAAAAAGGATTATATTGTAATAAACTGCACTTAACAATATATTTAATATTTAATACCTTGACACAAACAAAAACATTAAATTCATCAGTTCAAATATCGAACAGTGCACGTGTGTGTAAACCATGTGACCTACCAAATATTCTAGAGTAAACAAATGCATCAGTGTGAAATTTGCTAAACAAAGTTATATTTATATTAGTGATATCAATCAAATTAAAATGAATTGTATTAATGGAAACAATGATCTGTGGTTTAATCTGTATTTAGTTATTTATTTATTTATTTTTAGTGGGTGTTATTCCCTTGGGAAGGGGACAACAATTGTTGTGTCTGGCAGACTAGATCTAGACTAGGAGCTAATGTCAGTATAAATTAGAATATTTTAATGTGCTTTAATGGATGAAATAAGAGTATATAATATATAATCCATATTTTAACTTGAACAACCTGGAAAGAAGAAACCTGCCATCAGCTGAGAGTGTGTGTGTGTGTGTGTGTGTGTGTGTGTGTGTGAGAGTGTGTGTGTGTGAGACAAAGAGAGAGCATGACAAAGAGACAGATTTCAACACAATGACGGTGTGTCAACAGTTTGGAGGAAAATAAAGCTTGAATTAAAGTGATTGGCTCGAGCGACAGCACAAGTAACCACGAGCACACTCACGACACAAACATGTACCAATGTGATGGACTTGTCACCTGCCAGTGTGAGCTGAGAGTTAGCCTATGCTAGCTAGCTCACCGCATAACCATTCTCAATGCACACGTGCAGCAAACTATCCTAAAACATCACCTAGTGAACACGTGGAATAAAGGCGTTTTGATTGTTGTTTTTAAACAGTAATTATCATACTCCATAATGTCAGCTCATACATCAACAACACAGTAATTAAGATATTATCATAGACAATATGTATCACACATGTCGTGGAAATCGACAAATGACAGTCAATGAGCCGGGATGCCAAAAAGAGAAGGTTTTTATTTTGAAGTTGCAAAAGGAAAAATACAGCAAGCAAGCGATAGCAGATGAGGTAGTCAGGAAATTCGGAGAGCCCCAAGTCACTCTTGACTGGCCTTTTTAAAGATGCCTCGTGCATACAGGAGGAAGGATGCTGAACAGATGTTCTCTTGAAAAGAGGAACCGAAAACGCACGAATAAGCAAAAGTCAAGAATAATTCATAAATCAGAAAGCTCTATTTACTATGACAAAACAGTTTCCAGGCAAACCTCGATTTCCATCTCTTTAGGAGAGAATAATTCATAAATCAGAAAACTCCATTTGCTATGACCCGCTCGTTTCCAGGCAGACCTCTGCTTTTATAATCTTTGCCCTTAAGTCTGAATGAATGGCCTTATCAGAGAATATAAGTTCACATAACACTCAATGATAAACTACAAGAATATAGTGTAATACAAGAATACAGTAATCAACTCTGTTACAGGGAGTAATAATACTGATTGAATGAATAATCAGTGTAATTGATTATGAATACATGAAGTAAATGTTGATTTTCCCTCACATTTCCCCCCTTTTAATCAAATTTTCATTTTGATTACGCAATAAGAAAAAAATTTCCAAGCATAAATGCTGATTACAATGATATATGTCCGTGTGTCCTTCTGTGATGGTCAAATGCACAATGTCCTGCTGTTGTCCTGCTCCCAGAGCAACAAGGAAAAAATACATTAAAATCTTTTTCTCGGAATTCAGGGTTCTGAAGGTAGACTGCCTCAGCCCCACGTACGAAGAGCTTTATTCTGGCTCTTGATGTTTGCAATATCAGTGAATGAAAAGTATGAGTTGGTGTGTGATAAGACTATGTGTGTTTTTAATGAGATGTGTTTAAGAGTCTCTGTATGTAGTGTACTTTGACGCAAACGAAACGTTGCTGAATGAGTTACTTCCTCAATTCCGCTCCTCGGTCACAGCCAGGCACTGACGCCCCTGCTGTGTGCTGTCTGCTGCTGTGGGCAATTCAGCTGCCCCTCCTTCCTGCTGCGGCCTGCTGAGGGTCAGACTTTTCAGCTGCTGCTGTCTCGTCTCCTCCCGCTTGCTCTGTGAGCGATCTCTGTTGCTGCACAGCTGTAGAACCCTCGCCTATCAGGTGATCTGCGTACGTTGTTCTCTCAGTCACCTGGAAAGGCTCAATCCAGCCATGCTCATTCCCCTTTCGTGCGTAATGGCGGAGTAACCCTCACTCTGTGTCTGGACTGGTCCACCTTTGCACCACGTTCTCCTTCTCCCCCTGTGTAAACAGATCTGAAACGAGACTTTTGTATTCGTTATAATCATGTTTAAGGTTCTCTATTCATTTTGGAAGTCTGTTAAGGGGTCCTCCGTGTCTCCTTCCTGCAAGTTAAAATACATGGTTAAAATACATTTATCACACTTAACTTGAGCTCTAATTTCCCCTTGGAAGTTAATTATTTCATATTTAAATTTTGTCTGTGCACAGATTTCAGCCCAATTTAGTTTTCTTACCTTCTTCAGTTGTCCTTATTTTCAGTTATACTCAATCATGATCTTTACTGTCAAAAGTGCTTTAGATCCCTAACATTTAGTCATTTTCAATTTTAAATTGTAACATTTAATTATCAACACCATTAATTACTGGTTTTTACCTTCCTTTTGTTCACATCCCTTTCCCTTTTAGTGTAACTGCTTCCCCATGGCTATAACTAATCTCTTATAGCCAAATTAGCTTTTACAAACACTCCCAATTTTCACCACCTAGTTTACCACTAGACACACACTATGTCTCATGCACACACACAAACACACACACACAACTTCACCCACACAAGTACACATAAACAAACTCAAACACTTGTACTTCCACTCTCACAAACACTAACCAAGCTAAAGATCACACACCTCAACTCTGCAGCATCATTGTACAGACCATATTTTACTGCTTCACAGCCCAAAGCTGCTGCTTTAAACGCACCTGCTGTTAAACCTACCACTGAATGCTTCCTGCATATCCTCTTATATTGTATTGATAATACTACATAGATAATAAAAAAGGAACAAACATTTGGAAATATATCTGAATCATGTTAATTATCATTGCTCCATGCAAAGTTTTAATGATCAGCTGCTCTATTCTCCCATTCATCTCCACACTGATTGATAGAATATCAGGGCCCAAAGTTTTAGACTCTGCACAAACTACACATAATGTGGCTTCTGTCTCAGGAATGGTTCCATGTTGATGTACTGGGCTTTCTTGGGTTACTTTTGCTTTGACTTTAGCATCACCGCTTGTGGCTATATTATTTTACCTGCCACTTTAATTTTTCTGCGGTGTGCTATTTATTAAGAAATTATGATTCTGACTTTATTCAGTTCCCAAGATTTTTATAAAGCCTTGATTTCTAGATTTAGTTGATTTTATTTAGTGCTTTAAGAATTGGGAGAAGTGGAACGTGATTATTTTTCTCTGTATCAATCGTTCCATTACAAACAATAATATTATCAATATTAATAAACACAGATGTTATGCTTTGCTTTGTCCACGTTATTATAGCAAATAAATCCGAACAATGCTTTACATTTACTTTTCAATATTTTCAATATGTATTTATGCATATACAATGCCAAGCAGATTGCTTTTCACAATTATCAACAATACATATATTTCCTTAAACAATTTATCAAATCTCACTTACTGTTTCCCTTGCTCCAAAAGTGGCTCACATGTTGAATAGTGAAAGTTCAATTTTTTGATTTCTAAGTTTCTTATTTCTTCTTTTTAAATTAGGATTGAGTGTGTCTTAAAGTTAAGACTGTTACAATATTGCTGAAAGTAATCGCTCATCTGCATAGAGGTTGTTTTAAAACCAAACTTTAAAAAGATAAACAAGCTAAAAGTTTAAAAAATGCTCTATATCTATAAAATAATTATTGGGCAAATAATGGTGGCAATAATGATCATCTATTTACCTCTCCCCCTTTTTCTGAAACAGAATTTCTGTTTCAGAGAATTTAACACAAAATTGCTTCACCCTCTTACTGTCCATTGGGCCGGTCTGCCCTGCCCAGGCCTCCACTGAACACACACCCCATCACGTCATTCATCCACTCACTCTCCCCCTGGGCTGCGCTTCCCTTCCACGATGTTTTCTCCGTTTTCTGTTAAAATGCATGTGGTGGTCAGATCGAGACTGTGCCTGTCTTAGGTTGTCCCTGTGTAGTACGTTGGGATCTTACCCGTCTTTGGCTAACCAGCCTAGCCCACTGAACCACACACAGCGTAGCAGCACTGTTTAATCAACATTCAGTGCTGTAGTGTTCCTGCAGGGTACAGCTAGGGAGCACAAACCCAGGTATGTCATACTGTCATAAACTCACACTCTGGTGTTCACCGTGAAAGCCTGTGCACGGCACCAAGTATCCATAGTTTATTATTTGTTATTATTGTATACAGATTTTATTTATTACCATCAGTACACTCTAAGAAATATAAGTACAGATTTGTACTTAAAAGAGTACAAAGCTTGTCGCTGGGGCTGTACCTTATATTAAGGTTCAAAAAAGTACCTTTCAGTGAAAGTCCTTTTTTGTACCCATGGTTTTTGTGCCAGTAAAGATTATAAAGATTATAAACATTGTCATCAACTAAAAATGGCTCAAAAACTTGATGATACAAAATTGTCTGGCTTTCAAATAAAAAATTTGCAATTTAAATATATACTGTTCATTAGTACAGTGATGCAGAATACTGAATGTACCTTTTGGCTGGTTAAATGGTACAAATCTGTACTTATTGCTGTTAGAAATGACTTTGTACTTCAGAGGGAACAAATCTGACCCTGTAAAGACCAATATTGTACCTTTGAGGGTACAATTATAAAGAATGTACCTTCGAGTACAAAAAAGTACTCATATCGTACCTCTGTTTTTTAGAGTGTATCACCCTTTTTCTCCCACTGAATTTAGCTTAAATTATTTGCTTTGATAACACTGCTCTGGAATAAACCCAAAAGAGTGCATGTCAATGAATAATTATTCAGATTTGGCATCTGTATCTCACAGATGTACCACAAAGTTAAATTTTGGTCCAGTTTTATTTAATATATACATAAATTATAGTGCTGGCTCTGCTTCTCAGATTGCAAATTTTACCATTATGCAGATGAAACAATTTTATATTGCTTAGCTGATTTTGTTCATGCTACAGCCAGAAAATTATGCATTTGTTTTATAGGTGGCATTGTATAAGCATGAAAACTAAATTTATGCTGTTTTCCAGATCTCTTTCTAGTCTAATTTAATACCGTAAAGCAAAACAGAGAGCTGCATTTTCAAACACATTTTATTTCCCCTTATTTAAAATGAGAAAGACCCAATTCACTAATGCTTGTAGTACATCCAATACTGAGTTTCATTTTCAAATAAATAAGGTCTTTCCTCACTGGTTTCTGAAATCAACTATCCCTCTTAAGAGGATCAAAATGTCGGCATAGACTGAGATACATGAGATCACAGAGAAATTAGATATTACATCCGTCTTATATAAGTCTGATTCAGCTAGGACTGAACTGAGATCAGTCTGAATAAGAAACGAATAGTGAGATAATTGACTAAATCACCTGATAGAAAAAGCTGTGTTTGGAATGGCTCACTTATTAACTCATTCACTATTCACTATGTAGCATTTTCTATTTATTGAACTGATTATTTAACAATCAAACCAGAAACCATGTTTATTTGTCCTGCTCTGAGGACATCTGACACAGCAGTACTGCGTGGCATAGTATATTTTTATTTTTATTTTTAATTTGTTTTGCTAACAACCCCATAATCCCTTTATTAAATTCTCTAAATTCTCTAATTATCTATCCAGTCACACACCTCTCCGACATTATTCAACAACTTAATTATTTATATGAACATTTCCCCAACCTTGCTTACATTAAAGTACACTGTACTCCTGATTGGGTATTCACATTTTCACATTTTTATTTTAGAACTGTCTTATAGCGTATGCATATGTATATTATATTATATTTCTATTTCACATTAGTCACTGTCATAATAGATGTCATTGCACTTTACTCTGTTAATTATTTAATTATTTATGACCATTAGTAACATCTACTGCACTGCTCCGTTTACAGATAGATCTTTACCTTGTATAGTTAGGTTTTTTATATCCTTATATTTTCTTATATATATATATATATATATATATACCCATACAAAAGCCTTTTCTTTTTCTCTCTGTGAGTCGCACTGTCGCACACACTTCTGTTTCACTCACTCTAAACAGGAAAAGACGAGAGGATAAAAACCAGACAGAAAAATTTAGAAGTGAGAAAAAAACGGAAGCGGTGCGGAGCAAAGCCAAAAAAAATTAGATATCAAAAAAAATTTTGGTAAGACACTAGTCTTTCAGCATCCCGTTCATTTTCCCTTAGAAAAATGTACTTTAACAAAGCTTCCCCCCTGGCCCGAGCTCCCCGTTCCCAACACACAGATGAGCGGATCGATCCTTTCACTCACAAGCAGGTTTGCGATCCTATCGCATTCCTATTTGCTCACAGCCCCGTCAAACTGTGCCCTCCGTTTTCTCAAAAAACCAGGGAAAAAAATCTTTAACCTTTAAATATCGTCATACAAAGGCGGGTTATCCGGCCCCAGGAACTAGTTCTCTGGGTTATGCCCCAATCCCGGATCGAGGCAACCACACAGCACCAAAGAATCACATGTTCCTGGGTTTGGCCTCTAACCTCTTCACACTAAACTCACCTATGTGCCAGGGAGCCTCAAAACCAGACAAGGAAGGATAACAAAAATATACTCACACGTGGTGCGGCTGCAGCGGCCCCGGACACCCCCCTCGACACCCAGAGAAAACGCCTTTTTCCTCTAAAAACAGTTGAGGTTCTAAGGTTGGGTTTCTTTTTTTTTTAACCCAAGAGCGTCCTCCGCTTTCTTCTGGAGTCTAGAGGTTCCGGTGCACGAGCAGCCCACCGCAGGGACGCCAAAATTTGTCGTGGAAATCGACAAATGACAGTCAATGAGCCGGGATGCCAAAAAGAGAAGGTTTTTATTTTGAAGTTGCAAAAGGAAAAATACAGCAAGCAAGCGATAGCAGATGAGGTAGTCAGGAAATTCGGAGAGCCCCAAGTCACTCTTGACTGGCCTTTTTAAAGATGCCTCGTGCATACAGGAGGAAGGATGCTGAACAGATGTTCTCTTGAAAAGAGGAACCGAAAACGCACGAATAAGCAAAAGTCAAGAATAATTCATAAATCAGAAAGCTCTATTTACTATGACAAAACAGTTTCCAGGCAAACCTCGATTTCCATTTCTTTAGGACAGAATAATTCATAAATCAGAAAACTCCATTTGCTATGACCCGCTCGTTTCCAGGCAGACCTCTGCTTTTATAATCTTTGCCCTTAAGTCTGAATGAATGGCCTTATCAGAGAATATAAGTTCACATAACACTCAATGATAAACTACAAGAATATAGTGTAATACAAGAATACAGTAATCAACTCTGTTACAGGGAGTAATAATACTGATTGAATGAATAATCAGTGTAATTGATTATGAATACATGAAGTAAATGTTGATTTTCCCTCACACACACCCCTAATCTATATATAGAGACTGTAGAGGGATATGTTAGTATTGTTACTCTGACCTGGTGCCGGAGGAAAACTCCTGAATGGGGCGGGGTCGTGACGTGTTGGGTAATGTTAAAAGGCTTGTTGGGATAATTAATTAATCAATCGACTTATTGTTTGATTAACATGATGGTGATCATTTATTAAATGCTAATAAATTAAAAATATTATTGATGGTAAACTAAAGCTTATTTAAGCTCTGGATCGTTTCTCCTAACTTTACAAAAAATATTCTCCACTCAAAGCTTTATGACACAGAATACACCTTAGAACATATTTTGATAATTCATGCTGGAAAACCTTTTAGGTGTTTCCTTTCTAATTAAATTTATGTTGTTGCTGATCGACACTGTTTATAATTTAATTATATGTGATTATTCTTAATTGTAGAACAAATTAAGCATTGACTCAGTGGGTCAAAGCAACCATTTTTTTTACCTGTGCCTTAAAATTGTAGATAAAGAGTGACATAATTGCAAAAATCTTTATTTGACTTTATAAATCTTTATTATTAGAAAGTTAAGAAACATTTAGAAACGTGTTGGTTTAATGCAGGTTTATATTTTACTTTAATCTGATTTTCTGATATTCTTTATTTTATTAATAATAACATATTTAGTTGAAACAAAAGCTTTTTAGATCAGAGCATTTATTCATGTGGATTAAAGTGTGGATTTTCTTGTTATCCACAGTAAGAAGAAAATAAACATTTGCACGGAAAAACTGGACCACATATTCAAGGTAACTCCTAAACCATATATTTGGTGGGGTTATCCCTGATTTCTTTTACATTTCAGTTTAATTTCACTTTTAAAATTTGATCCAGCAAGGTAGCTCCACACCTCCTTCGTAGAATACGAAGAGCCCTGACATTTAAACGAGGCATTAATTAATAAGTGCAAAGAGAAGAGAACCTTATTAAAAAACAATGTTTACATGCCATGCCACTAGTACCATCACGGTACTGATAATGACAAACACATATATATATGCCTCCTGCTACGTCAGGCTATGTGTAGTCTATATATATATATATATATATATATATATATATATATATATATATATATATATATATATATATATATATATATATATATATATATATATAACAAGGAGGAGGAGGCAGGATGCAAGTGCAAGTCTTTTTTATTTTCCATATTTAAACTAACAAAGAAAGGAACACTAGGGAGTATAAAAAGAAAAGGTAACTAAAACAAAACACTATGAAACAGTGGATAAACTAAAATACTGAACCAAACAAGCAAACTAAGCAAACAAAGAAACAAACTAAATAAAGCAAACCTGAGACACTGAGGACAAACACCACAACAGGTCTGAGGCTAAACAAAACATTTAAACACGATCTGGAAAGATTAACGAACACGGTCAAACAAAAAGCGCGACAGAGAACAATGGATCACATGAGGTATTTATACACAGGCACACACTAGGGACACCTGTGGAAGTAATGAGGGGGCGGAGTTACAAATGAGACACAAGGTGACAACACTAATGGCTTGGGCAGGGCTAGGGCGGGGCTAGGGCGGAGACAGAACAACAACAATGCCATGTGCTCAAAAAAGCACATGGCTGGAAACACAAGACAGGAAAACAGGGCAGGAGCACAGAAAACCAAAAGAGGGAAAAACACAGGACAGACACAGGCTAATATGTGACATTACCCCCCCTCAACGGCGCCACTACCAGAGGCGCCGAGAGAGAGGGAACAGAAAAACAAGACAGGGCTAGACAAGACCTGGGGACGAACACAGGGGCTGGAACAGAGTCAGGAAACTAGACAGGGGGTACTAATTTGGACTGGAACGGAGACTGGACAGGTGGTAGAAACAGAGACTGGACGGGGGATGAGAACAGAGACTGGACAGAGGGCTGTACATTGGACAAGGACACAGACTGGACAGGGGGCTGAACTAGAGACTGGACATGCGGCTGGACATTGGACAGGGATGCAGACAGGTCAGGGGACATGAACAAAGACTGGACAGGGGGCTTAGACTGGACAGGGGACAAGGACTGGACAAAAGACTGGACAGGGGGCTGAGACTGGACAGGGGACAAGGACTGGACAGGGGACAAGGACTGGACAGGGGACAAGGACTGGACAAAAGACTGGACACGGGGCTTAGACTGGACAGAGGGTTGGACACTAGACAGGGATGGAGACTGGACAGTGGCCGGGAACTGGGACTGGACAAGACTGGGCAGGGGAACTGGGACAAATACACTTACTGGGACTGACACAAATATGGTGACAGGGACGGGAACAGGAAAACCACCAGGGACAGGAACGGGAACAAACACAGACACGGGGACCAGGACAGGGAGAGACATGGGAACAAACAAAACTTGGGGATGCCCAGGACTGGCTAAAGTCTGTGGGGTAGTTAGAGGGGCCAGCCTGGGCACAGTTCTTGGGCAGAGGTCCGGGGGCCTTGGGGTGGGCCTAGGAGCCTCGGGCACAGGGTCAGAGGCGGCCGGAGCCTCGGGCACAGGGTCAGAGGCGGCCGGAGCCTCGGGCACAGGGTCAGAGGCGGCCGGAGCCTCGGGCACAGGGTCAGAGGCGGCCGGAGCCGCGGGCACAGGGTCAGAGGCGGCCGGAGCCGCAGGCACAGGGTCAGAGGCGGCCCGAGCCGCAGGCACAGGGTCAGAGGCGGCCCGAGCCGCAGGCACAGGGTCAGAGGCGGCCGGAGCCGCGGGCACAGGGTCTGGAGCAGTGGGTACCACGTGGTCTGCTGGAGCTGAGGCTGGAGCTGCTGGCGCTGGAGCTGAGGCTGGAGCAGCGGGAGCTGCTGGCGCTGGAGCTGAGGCTGGAGCAGCGGGAGCTGCTGGCGCTGGAGCTGAGGCTGGAGCAGCGGGAGCTGCTGGCGCTGGAGCTGAGGCTGGAGCAGCGGGAGCTGCTGGCGCTGGAGCTGAGGCTGGAGCAGCGGGAGCTGCTGGCGCTGGAGCTGAGGCTGGAGCAGCGGGAGCTGCTGGAGCTGGAGCTGAGGCTGGATCAGCGGGAGCTGCTGGAGCTGGAGCTGAGGCTGGAGCAGCGGGAGCTGCTGGAGCTGGAGCTGGAGCTGGAGCTGAGGCTGAGGCTGGAGCAGCGGGAGCTGCTGGTGCTCTTGAAAATCTGAGCTTCAGTAGCTCAAAGAGTCCCTCCACCGTCTTTGCCTTTTCAGGCCTTTGGTCAGACACAATGTCCGCCCATTGTGAAGCCCTACCCCTCAGTAAAGTCTTGATAAAAAGTACCTTTATAAGTTCTGGAAGGGTAGGGCACAACAAATGGTCGAGGTAGAGGGAACACTGCATGATGAAGCCCTCACAGGTCCCGTGTTCCCCATCATATTCACAGGGGGAAGACATCAATGAGGGTAATACCAGCGGCTGTCCGTCTTGAAGCTTGGACACAAGGCTCTCCAAAAACTCCTGCTGTTCCTGCATCGCCGAATACAGACTTGCTACATCCTCAGTAGGTCGCGCTTTATGTAACAAGGAGGAGGAGGCAGGATGCAAGTGCAAGTCTTTTTTATTTTCCATATTTAAACTAACAAAGAAAGGAACACTAGGGAGTATAAAAAGAAAAGGTAACTAAAACAAAACACTATGAAACAGTGGATAAACTAAAATACTGAACCAAACAAGCAAACTAAGCAAACAAAGAAACAAACTAAATAAAGCAAACCTGAGACACTGAGGACAAACAACACAACAGGTCTGAGGCTAAACAAAACATTTAAACACGATCTGGAAAGATTAACGAACACGGTCAAACAAAAAGCGCGACAGAGAACAATGGATCACATGAGGTATTTATACACAGGCACACACTAGGGACACCTGTGGAAGTAATGAGGGGGCGGAGTTACAAATGAGACACAAGGTGACAACACTAATAGCTTGGGCAGGGCTAGGGCGGGGCTAGGGCGGAGACAGAACAACAACAATGCCATGTGCTCAAAAAAGCACATGGCTGGAAACACAAGACAGGAAAACAGGGCAGGAGCACAGAAAACCAAAAGAGGGAAAAACACAGGACAGACACAGGCTAATATGTGACATATACATATATATATATATATATATAGACTACACATAGCCTGCCTCCTAGCGTAGCAGCCGGCACCCAGTGCATAGGGGAGGTGTGCTATTCAACAAAGGTAAATACTCTTTTTTTTATCATATTTCAAAAGTCAATTTTACACTGGAGTTCTCCTTTAATACTGATGCTATGTGATGCTACGCAGTAACATGATGTTTAAATCCTTTTACAGACCAAAGCATCCATTACTCCTTTTCTCCTCAGATCAGTGTCATCATCTCTCTCTCTGTACTGTAACAGCTTTACTGATTCTCTGATGTTTGTTTTTATTCAGAAGCTGCAGGAGAAGTTTATCTCTCAAGTGAAGAACGAGCTGAACACATTCAAGAAGCTCCTGAGTTCAGATTACCCAGCATGCTCTGAGGGAGAGGTGGATGATCAGAAGGAGGGGGTTCTGAAGGTCACACTGCACATCCTGAGGAACATGAATCAGACAGACCTCGCCAACACACTAGAGAGCAGTAAGAGTTCTGGGTCATGAGAATGGGGACCAAATAGTGCTAATTTGTTTTCTCAGTGGAGTTCTGCTTTTTAAATTAGAATAATCAGCAATAATTATCTGGATTTTGTGATAAGATATTGTGTCACAGCATCAAATGTATCCTTAAACCTAACAATTATCGACTGTATCAAAGTCGTTCTACACAGGGGTCTTTCATAAAGAGACACAGCTAATTACATGTTCCTTATTCTCTTCCTCTGTTATCAGAATTAGCCCCAGCATGTCAACGAAAGCTCAAATCCAAGCTGAGAGATAAATATCAGATACTTAATGAAGGAATATCGGGACATGTAAAGTCAGCACTTCTGAATGAGATCTACACAGAGCTCTATATCACAGAGGGAGATGGAGGAGATGTCAATCAGGAACATGAGGTAAAACAGATTGAAGCTGCATCCAGGAAAAGGAAAACAGAGGAAAGACCAATCAAATGTAATGACATCTTTAAACCATTACCAGAACAGAACCGACCCATCAGAACTGTACTGACTAAAGGAGTTGCTGGAATTGGAAAAACAGTCTCTGTGCAGAAGTTCATTCTGGACTGGTCTGAAGGAAAAGTAAATCAGGACATTCTCTTCATATTTCCACTTCCTTTTAGAGAGCTGAATCTGATGAAGGAGAAGAAGCTCAGTCTGGTGAATGTTCTTCAGAGCTTTTTCCCAGAAACACAAGATTTAAAACCAAGACATTATAGGAGCCACAAGATCATGTTCATTTTTGATGGTCTGGATGAGTGTCGACTTCCTCTAGATTTCCAGAACAATGAGAACTTGGTGAATATAGAAGAGCAAACCTCAGTGGATGTTCTGCTGACGAACCTCATCAAGGGGAATCTGCTTCCCTCTGCTCTCCTCTGGATCACCTCTCGACCAGCAGCAGCCAATCAGATCCCTCGTGAGTGTTTTGACCAGGTAACAGAAGTGCGGGGTTTCAGTGACCCTCAGAAACAGGAGTACTTCAGTAAGAGGATCAGAGATAAGGACCTGGCCAACAAAGTCTTCACACACATCAGGTCTTCAAGAAGCCTCTACATCATGTGCCACATACCGGTCTTCTGCTGGATTACAGCCACTGTTCTAGAGAGAATGCTGAGTGAAGCTGAGAGTGGAGAAATTCCCAAAACCCTGACGCAGATGTTCACACACTTCCTGATCTTTCAGATCAAACACAAGAGCCAGAAGTACAGTGGGAATAGTGACACTCCTCAGCAGACTAGAACAAGTATCCTGGCTCTGGGGAAACTGGCATTCCAGCAGCTGGAGAAAGGAAACCTGATCTTCTATGAGGAAGATCTAAGAGAGAGTGGTATCGATATTAGAGAAGTGTCAGTGTACTCAGGAGTGTGTACCCAGATCTTCAGGGAGGAACATAAGCTGCACCTGGGGAAGGTCTTCAGCTTTGTACATCTGAGCGTTCAGGAGTTTCTTGCTGCTTTATATGCATTTCTCAACAGAAAAATTCCAAAAGAACAATCCACTGAACAACAAACCAGTAAACTCTTCAAGTTTTTCAGCAAGTCAACAATGACTGACTTCCTCAGCAGTGCCATAGACAGAGCCTTACAGAGTGAAAGTGGACACCTGGACCTGTTCCTTCGTTTCCTTCTGGGTCTCTCACTGGAGTATAATCAGACTATATTAGGAGTGTTGCTGACCCCAACAGAGAGGATCTCTCACAGCAATAAAACAGTCCAATACATCAAGGAGAGGATTGAGGAGAACTCATCTCCAGAGAAATCCATCAATCTGTTCCACTGTCTGAATGAACTGAATGATCATTCTCTGGTACAGGAAGTGCAGAAATACCTGAGTGGAGGTGGTGAGCGTCGTCTTCAAAAGGCCAGGCTCTCTCCTGCTCAGTGGTCAGCTCTGGTGTTTGTGTTGTTGAACTCAGAAGAAGAGCTGGAGGAGTTTAACCTCAGTAAATATGATCCATCAGAGGAGTGTCTTCTGAGACTGCTTCCAGTAGTTAAAATATCCAGAAGAGCTGTGTGAGTATTTTTATTTAGGCCACACAGTTTTTAATCAACTGCTGATGTGTAGAATCAGTTTCCATTCAATCACTGGTAGATTCACATTATTCACATTGTCACATATAAGCATGTATTATCCTTTGTGTGTAATAATAGTTAAACCATCATTTTAATGTTAACAGTACATGAAGTTTCTGTCTAAGACTGATTAAATACAATCTTAAAAATGGTTTTGGGCAAGTAATATGTTTTTGTTAAAATAAATGCACATCTCTTGCATCTTGCATCTCAATATGCTTTGGAGAAATTATTTAGCAATACAACAACAATTTTATATAGAACATACGTTTTAAGTGTCTGTATTTATTTCTAACCTATATATATGTTGGAGAAGGTGTAATGTTTTTCCAGAGTTTAACTGGGAAAATAGAATAAATTCACATACTCCAAAAAGCCTTGCTCATTCTATGTTTTGTTAAACATTTCCTTTTCTTTTTTAACTCATTATAATCTGTCCCAGAGCTTTTGGTGAACTGTATGCCCATGCTGATCACAAATAAAGTGGAGATTTCTGCATGTTAACTGTTTCACTATAACGAAACACCAGCTCTCTATTCTTTGTCAATCCATTCAAATATTCTTCTTTGGGTTTATTGTGAAATCATTTGTTTATTCTTGATTTTTAGACTAGCTTCATGTAATCTTGGAGTAAAGACGTGTGAAAATCTGGAATCAGTTTTAAACCTGGAAAACTCCTCCCTGAAAGAGCTGGACCTCAGTAACAATGACCTGCAGGATTCAGGAGTGGAGCTGCTCTCTGCTGGACTGAAGAGTTCACAATGTAAACTGCAGATTCTCAGGTCAGTGTTTCTGTGATTTATCATTTGAAATTATCAGGGCTGTCAGCATTAAATCATTAACATATGCTGTTAGGTTGGAATCAGTAACATGTTACTATTTTTTTAACCCAAGTTTTATTTCGGCACCAAGTTTGACCCCAACTTCTGCCGTAATCTGCCCCGCCTCCACCCAACATGCAGATTTCTTCTGGTTAAACGACTGAAGCGCTTTAATGCGGTGTCCAGCTGTAACAATCCGGTTCAGACTTCCAGCTCAGACCTGGATAGAGAGCTTTGTTGCTCTCTCTCCATTTCTCTGTTTGTTTTTGTCTCTCTCCATTTGTTTCTCTCTCTCTCTCTCTCTCTCTCTCTCTCCGTTTGTGCCAAAAGTTTTACACAAAAAATAAAATCCACAATCAAAATGTTAAGAATCAAAAGCAAAAATTGTATGTTGCAAATTTAAAAGAGAAAAAATATATAGCAAATATATATTTTTAAATATACTTGGTTATGTTATTTCAGTTTAGGTTTGGCCAGTCTTTGCTTTTATTTTTGTGTTTTTGTGAATTTTTTGTGGAGTTTTTTGGACTTTTGCTTCTGGAATCTCTCCCTTGCTTCTGCTTTAGTTTTTTTCTTCTGAGTTTTGGCACACTTTTCACAGGTGGGCGGGGTTAAGAAGAAGGTGTTCGCCTTGAATCTCCATTGGTCATCTGGTTCTGGACTCACCACGCCCACCCCGCCAATTTCAAGCGTCCTTCCAAACACGGAGAGCGAAAAGCTTCCAGTGCACAACAGCAGCAGCGGATTGTGTTTCCAATTAAATTTCATACAAACGTTCTGTTCAATGTTATATTAAATCTCTGTTTCACTCCATCAAAAAGCTCACATTAACATGCTAAATTTTCATGCACAAAGTAGGTAACTAGCTAACTCACTAGCTCACTGAATAGGTAACTATCTAATTCACTAGCTCACTGACTAGGTAACTATCATACTTTGTGCATGAATATTTAGCACATCTCGCTAATGTGATCTTTTTAATGGAGTGAAACAGAGAATAATATAACATAATATAACATTGAACAAAACGTTTGTATGAAATTTAATTGTAAAAATATCTGCCGCTGCTGCTGTGCACTAGAAGCTGTTCGCTCTCCGTTTTTGGAAGGACGCTTGAAACTGGTGGGGTGGGCGTGGTCAGTCTCAGATGAGGGTTCAGGGAGATTCAAGGGGTTTCTTCTTAGCCCCGCTCACCCGTGAAAAGTGTGCCACAACTCAGAAGCAAAAAACTAAAGCAAAAGCAAAGAAGAGATTCCAGAAGCAAAAGTCTTTAACAGAAAAATAAAAAAAAATCCACAGAAAATTCACAAAAATAAAAGCAAAGACTGGCAAAATCCAAACTGAAATAATTTTCAAATAACTGCAAAGGATAATAAAGTAACCAAGTATATTTAAAATACTTGGTTACCACCCCCACTTGGTTACCACACCCCCCCTCTTCGGAGGACCATTAAGACTTTATTCGTATTAATACAAATTTCTGATATCTGAGGTCACTGTGCAGAGGGAGGACATAACGATGTGTATATATACAAATAAACCAAATAGAAAAAAATATATAGGGGAAGAGAAGAGAGAGAGAGAAAAAAAAAACAAAAGAAGAAGTTGTGCCCTTGAAAGAAAAAGAAAAAAAAATCATATAGTATGGCTTCCTATATGTTTCTATTTATCCATCCCTAACATAATAACACACAGAATAACAAAAACATTAATAAGTAAATAAAAATAGCTAAATGTCTTAAATGTGTTATGTGACTGTGTGCATGTGTGTGTGTGTGTGTAGGAACATTCATGTAGCGGTGATATATGGATGATGTGTGATGATATGATGATATGATGATATGTAGATATATAATGGATGTGTGTAGGTTATCTGTTAAAGACTGATGGAGTCACTGATGTAGGAGGTTGTTTAATGCTGACCAGGTTTTTATGTGTTCATGAGTTCTGTTTTTGAGAGATGCAGATATTTTTTCCATTTCTATGTGTTCTGTGAGTGAGTTTTCCAATTGACTGATGGGGATTTTTGTCCTTGATTTCCAGTTTGTGAGAATTGTTTTTTGGCGATGGTTAGCCTCACCAAAAGTGCTCTGCTTTCCTCCTGGTTTAGGTTTGTGGTTCATGTGTCACCAAGCAGGCAGAGTGATGGGGATGGAGAGATTGGCTGTTTAAATAGTGGAGTTAGTCGAGTTATAACAAGCTGCCAGAAGTGTTTGATTGGTGGGCAGTACCATAGAGCATGTATGTAATTGTCTGGAGAGTTTAGTAAGCAGTGTATGCAGATTTCTGAATCTACTAGTCCCATTTTATGTAACTTTTGCTTAGTGTAGTGAACCCTGTGAATTGCTTTATATTGTATAAGGTGGAGGTTAGTATTGTTAGTCATGGTGAATGTGTTTTCCATAATGTTTCTCCAGAAATCAGCATTGGGGGTAATTAAGATATCTTCTTTCCATTTTTTATTGGGATAGCGACTGTTTGGTCTAATTTGAATAAAAGTCTATATATTTTTGATAGAATTTTGTCTGAAGAAGAGATATTAAGGAATTCTGAAATTGGTGGGCTAAGTTCTAGTATTGCGTAATCTTTGATTTTTGAGTTAAACATGGATCCAAGTTGGGGTTTTCCAAATACTGGTTCCTCTCAATGCTATATTTTTGGGTTAGATGTGAGAAAGTAGCCGAGTTATTGTTGTGTAGAACGTGGTGTAAATGTGTAATACCTTTTTCTCTCCATTTTTGTAGTTTTGAGTTTTTTTTGATGGCGGGGAAGTCGGGGTTGTGCCATATGGGTGAGTAAATAGTGGGTGCAAGTCTAATGTTTATTTTTCCAGTAGAATTTAGAGATGATTGCGTCTAAGGTTTTAAACCATGTAGGTGGAGGTTGGATGGGAATCCTTGAGAAGAGGTAGTTTAATTTAGGTAATATTGTCATTTTGATTGTGGATATTGGTAGGATAGTGGAAGGTTCATTCAGCGTTGGATATCATTGTTGATGGTTGTGAGTAGTGGTCTAAAATTAAGTGTGTGCAGCTCAGACAGCTGGGAGGAAACTTCCCAGTTCATGTTAAATGGTAGAACGGTGGATTTAGACCAGTTAATGGAATAATCTGAGATTTTAGAGAATGTTTTAATTATTTGTGTAATCTGAGGAATTGAGGAGAGTGGGTTTTGTAGAAATAGAAGAATATCATCTGCATAAAGGCTGATTTTGTGTTCGGTAGTGTGGGTATGGATACCTTTTGATATTTGGGCATTGTTGTATAGCTGCTGCTAATGGTTCTATGAAAATAGAGAACAGTAGAGGAGAGAGTGGGCATCCTTGCCTAGTTCCTCTGTGCAGTGTGAAATTCTGTGATATTAGTCCGTTAGTATTGACTGTGGCTTTGGGTGAAGTGTAGAGAGTTTTAATCCATTCTATAAATGATTCTCCAAAACCTAGTTAATGTAGTGTAGTGAAAAGGAATTTCCAATTAACCTTATCGAAAGCCTTCTCTGCATCTAAAGTGACTATTGCAGTTTTTGACTTATGGACTGTTGTGTGATGTATCAGATTGAGTAGTCTGCGACTGTTGGTAACTGATTGTCTGCCTTTGATGAAGCCGGTCTGATCAGGATGTATGAGGGATGGGAGAACCGTTTCCAGTCTGGTAGCTAATGTCTTACTTATTAGCTTTGTGTCTGTGTTAATTAGTGACAGTGGACGGTAGCTGGATGCTAAGGTAGGATCTTTGTAGGTTTAAGATGGAGTGATATTGTAGCTGTATTCATTTCTGTTGGTAGTCTCTTATTGTGTTTAATTTCTGCTATTACTCTACTGAACATTGGGCCAAATATTGACCAGAAATGCTTGTAGAATTCTGCGGGAAAGCCATCTGGTCCTGGTGCTTTGTTATTACGCATCTTACGGAGGGCTTTATGGAGTTCTTCTGATGTTATTGGCTTTTCTAATATGCTTCTTTGTTCTTCAGTTAGTTTGGGTAGGTGTATATTATTGAGGAAAGTGTGAATATCTATTGGGTCTGGATCGTGTTCTGGTGAGTATAGATTTTTATAGAATTTCCCAAATACTTGATTAATTTCATTTCATGTTTGGCTGATTAATCTGGTCTCATCTTTGATTGATGGGATTGTTGTTTTTGTTCTTTGTTATGTTTTACTTGGTTAACTAATAATTTACCAGATTTGTTGTTGTGATTTAAATGGTTTATATCTTAGTTGTTGTATTAAAACTTGAGTCTTCTTGTTTATAAGTTCATTATACTGTGATTCGCATTCTTTTAACTCTTTTTTTTTTTTATCTGATGGGTTTTTATCCTTTCATTTGACAATTCCCTGATGTTGTAAATTAGACTCATTTTCTTCTTCTTACAGGAAGAGTAGGAGATGATTTTGCCTCTTAGTACTGCTTTCCCAGTTTCCCATAGTATTGTTGGTGTGGTTTCTGGAGAATCATTTATTTCTAGGAAAAATGCCCACCCTTTTTTGATGTAGCTGTCAAATTCTGGGTCTGTAAGTAACGAGGTATTTAGTCGCCAGCTGAAAGTTTTATGTAGTGGATTTATGTTCCATATAAGTGAAACTGGAGCATGGTCACTGATTATTATAGGGTGATATTTTATTTCTGATATATTAGCTATAATAGAATTGCTGGTTAAAAAATAGTCAATGCGAGAATATGAGTGGTAGGCTGGAGAATAGAAAGAAAATTCTTTAGTGTTTGGGTTTTTGAGGTGCCAACCATCGCTGAGCCCTAAGTCTGTCATGTATTGTTTAATGATATCTGTTGAATGCCAGTAACGTGTATTGTGTGCCATAGTTAATTTGTCTATACATGGGTCAATGATTGAATTAAAGTCGCCTCCAATTATAATTGTGGAATCTGATATATTGTTTATATGGTTGAAAAACTCATGAAAGAAGGATGGGTTCTAAATGTTGGGGCCATACAAACTTGCTATTGTTAAGGGTGTGTTGCTGATGTTGATGTTAATTATGATGTATCTACCTGTGTCTGATATAGTGGTGTTATGTGTGAAGGATTTTTTTGTTTATTAGTATTGATACTCCTCTTTGTTTGGAGTTATAGTAGGCTGAGAATATATGTGTCCCAATACTACGAATGTTCTAGGTTATAAATTTAAGTGAAGACATGTTGTGATGTACGGATTAATAATGTTTATCAGTGATATGATATGAGTGTGCAGATGTTTGAGGATATTTTCTGTTGTGTGTGGGATGGAGTGTAAACAAAAATGCATTTTTTGGATCTGGGATATATAATAGTAATAAAATAGAGGTTGGTGCAAAGAGATACAGAAAGGAGTGATTAAATGCAAACAAAGTAGAAGAGACATAACATAAGATAAAAAGTGTTGGATTTGGTGTGACATACGTGTTATGACATTGAGACGTTGCATGCATTAAGTTATTGCTAAGTGGTTCCTTGTGATTTTTATGGGATTTTGTGAACGGATTAATGTGCGTGCATTAGTATATTTGCGGGTGCGTGTGTATTTGCGCGTAATGGATGGAGGTGGCATGAGGAATTTTAATAAACAAGTAAATATTAACAAAATAAAAAATATAGAATCATAAACAGTGTCATTTGGTCTATCTTGCACATGTTTAAAAATGAACATTATAAATATCATTTTCGTAATTTTTTACATTTATAGTAAAATTCTCATTTCCGCAACATGTCCGTATCAGAATTTCAGTACATTGTTTGGAAATTTTAAAATTTAAACATTAAAAAAACAAAAAAACTTAAATGCATTTCATACTATAAACACTTTTAGTTAATAAACAGAAACAATTTTACATTGAAAAGTAAAAACAATAAAATTAATAAAGAAAAGGAATGTGTCCAACACTAATTTTCTCATCCTCCGCAACAATTTTCAATCATTGTTTAAATCCACAAGAAACTTAAATTTTCAAGGCATTTTCATCATTATGGAAGACATTGGCCATGACACTCAGGATGGCTACCATGTAAGCAGTTCTTCTCATATGTTTCTGGATAAAAGTTCAAAGATTGCTCATCAACTTGTCTGCACGACTTTTTCATTGTCATTACCGATATATCGATATAAGTTTTGAGCCTACAGTTTGAAGTTACAGTCTGTATTTTTGATTATAATATAGTATATTAAGGTCTAAATGGACACTGTAAGTGAAAATTTATCTAGCCCTCATGGTGCCTTTACAGTTAGCATAAAAGTTTAAAGTTACTCATCCTCCAACTGAATTCTCACTTACTGCTACATTTCAATACCTGTTGCGGTAATGAGATGAACTGTTTCGGTAATGAGAATTTGATTAGGAAGCATAATACAGATGCCTTTTTACTTCCTGATTGTCATAACATGAGCGTTACCCTGAACATTTTCTCCAGTAGACCATTCTAACTTAGCTATTGCAAACCACCAGTAGAGGTCACTAATGTTCCGTCTTATCTGGCCTGAAACTAAATCGAATTCCGTACACAGAATTAGATGTTAGACCACATAACCAGAGAGCTTTTTCCATCTTTGATATATTTTATTGTAATATGCGATGTGTATTTGTTTACAGGCAGGTAGCTATTGAGAAAAGAAAGGCAGCAGCAAAAGCAAGGCTGTCAAAGTTTAGGGAGAACATTTACAGCAAGAATTACAACATTTAGAGAAACACACACATATACTCAACAACACAGACAGTTGAGTTGTTCCAGTTGGAGTTACTTTCACATGATATTATTTGTGTACAATCCATTCTAAGGAACTGAACAAAAACTGGAACGGATATCATAATTTCATATTTGCTATTTCCAGTGGGAAAATAAAGACAACATGTGATCTGACCAAAAAGTACCATGACAAAAAGAAAAAGCAATGGAGGAAAAAAGGTCAGCCAGATATTACAGCACTGACATATGCCGGACATATGGGCAAAACACAAAAAAACTACATAAAATGACTAAAAATAAAAGTTTGTTCTTAGTAGGCATACACTGCTGGATGGTGCATAAAGATAGACAAGATTTCAGAGTTTCTGAGAGGTCTTTCTTTGACATTTGTTGAATGGTTTCCAATAGTTAAATGAGCTGTTTTATTGATGAAGGTGCTGTAGTCTACATGAAAGATTCTTTTGATATACAAATGTTTGCATTGTAAATTGTCTTAAATAATATGAAATGTTCTTGAAAATAAACAGTCTTTTCATAATGTAGCATTGTGTGTAAGTGTAAGCTAATAATTCTTCCTAAACCCTTGCTTAACTGAACTGCTTAACGTTGATAAAAAATGTGCATTTTTATCATATATTAGTCATGTCACATTGCGGTAATGATACATTTTTGTGGACTTCATCTGTAAAATGCTAATAAAATATGCAATAAAATGGAACAAATGTTCTGAAAAATAATATTCATAGTAAGTTTAGACCTTAATCTTAAATCCTCAAAAGGAAATTTGTCGTTAAATGCATTTTGAAAAATTTCATACTGGATGTCCTCTGAATCAGCCGTGCCCCGAGTAAGTAGGAGTGGAAGAAAGAGAAAGAACGAGAGAAAAAGGAAAGTTTAGGGGAAATATATATATTGTGATTCGCCCCTGGGGTTAGGGGCGTGATCACTGTGACCCGGAAGGAGGAAGCACAGAGAGATCATACCTTTTATTGGTTTAAAGGTCCTCCACCACACCCAGAATAAACTCAAAACAACATAACTCAGCCCAGTGGGGTTTTAGAGTTCAGTAGTTTCTTTTAAATTTTAAATATAAGTCCGTGCAGCCTCAGACCTCAGCTCTCCAGTGAAAATACTCTCTGAGTGTCCCAGTGCAGTCCCAGCTGGCTGTTTCATCAGTCCTGATGCAGACCAGCTGGGACAGACAGGGCTGAGCGTTCCTGCGTGGGGTGGACCCCCGGTTCCGCCGCCTCCTCACGCCACAATATACATTATGGATCAATTTTATGAGGTTATTTGAGTATTGACCTATATGTTAGAGATCGTGCAACGAGAGCACAACGCGCATGAGAGAGAGACAGAGAGTGCACAAACCAAAGCGCTCTGGGGGAGAGAGAGAGAGCTATTTAGTTACAGTTAAAGGAATTTAGAACAGCCAGTGAGTTATGTTTTTGTCACAATATAGCTGTCCATCAACATAAAGTTTGTCGCACAACATAAACGTTTGGCAAAATTCACTCCATAATATACCCACTATAAAAACTTCCGTCTTACAAAAAACGAGTGCGATTAATCACAGAATTTTGGTAGGTTTAATTGGATTGCATTTTTTAATCGATTGACACCACTAGAAATTCTACATGTATAAATGTGTAAATATTCAGGTGTTTACAATGATGATAAAAAATCACACAAGAAAAAGTGTTTAACAAAAGTCAGAGTATACCAAACAAACAAATACTTTTGCAATCATCTTAAGAATGTCCAACTTGAATGAACATTTGAGATATATCACACATTGATTACAAAATTGTGATGCACGAGCAAAAACTATTTTAGAAAAAGTTAATATGAACTCAATTCTTTGGTCCACATCAATGCTAATGCCGTATTCACAGAAATGCTTACTGTTGAGGTTTGGGTTTCATGTTAATCTGTGTCAACTGTGTTAAGAAACTTTAGTTTTCTATAGATATTTTTTTCAGATTTTGTAGTGTTATTTAAAAAAAAGAGACTAATATCAAAGTGCATTATCTTCCTCAGTCTGCTATGTTGTCTTTCTTTCTTTCTTGTTTTCTGTCACTCACTCACACATTCTCTTGCTCTGTCTGCAGATTATCTGGTTGTATGATCACAGATAAAGGCTGTTGTTCTCTGGCTTCAGCTCTAATTTCAAACCCCTCCCACCTGAAAGAGCTGGATCTGACCTACAACCACCCAGGAGAGTCAGGAATGAAGCTCCTTTCTGACAGACTGGAGGATCCACACTGCAAACTGGAGAAACTCGGGTAGGTCTGAACTGATAATTATATTATCAACTTATTGTAAGATAAATATTATTGTACATGTTGTACATTTTTGTCACTCTCGATATTGCCTGTTGTGCTCTTTCCTGTGTGTGTGCTGTGCCTCACAGGAAAGCAAAGTGTTGAGAAAGTTAGGGGTTAATGCTGTGACACATTGCATTGTGGGACCTGTAGTAAATCTAGTTGTAGTCACCAGGTAAACACGGTGGAGCAGCATATAACCTTCATTCTGTCATTCTGTTTTATTTTTGTTTACACAGCCACTGTTAATTCTTTATGCTCAAGCTATCTGCACTGAATGCCAAGTACTTTGCTGTAATTCTGTTTTGGCTCATCTTTCTGTTGGTAAAAAGAACCAAGGTTTAGTTTTTACTCCAGAACAGGTGGAAAACTTCAGTGATGGAGAGCTGCCCTGAGCATCGGGTCAGGAGAAAAGTTACAAGATTAAAACTGATCCCCACTAACTTTATACACACTGAGAGTCAAGCACCCCAGCAACCAGCCCATGTCTTTATGGTAAAAATAATCAGTGACTGCAAAATCAGAATCCTTTCTGAACACTTAGGGCCCTAACCTACACCCTGTGCAAGGTGGTCTTGATGCTTATTGCTATCTTACTCCCACCAACAGTGTATTTTCATGCTCTTCACCAGTCTTGTTTAAACAGCAACAGTGATTTTGAATATATCTACGCCGATGAAAAACATTGGTCAATTCCAGGTAGCTGCGCCATTTAAATAGCAATATGCCGAAGTCAGACCGCACCTGGCTCTTAAAGGGAATGGCAAGTGACATGGCGTTTGGTTTATTTCACTATACATGCTTTTTGCACATTTTGAGCCTCTTTGGAGCAACATTTCCTATCGTAAAGACACAGTGACACACTCTAAATCAAGCTGCATGGTGCACGGCTGACAGCTCACCTACGGATCACTAAAATAGAGCCCTTAATTTCTAAAGAGATCCGATTAATGTGATTGAGTTGGTTTGTTGGCTTCATTTAAAAATGTTGCCTTTGTTACATTTAAAATTTTTGAAGTTTTCTAATGACCAGTGGCATAAAATTATTTTTAAATCATGATAAAATAATTTTTGCACAATAATTCCTTGAAAAATGTATGGTCCAATAAAAACTGTTGTTGTGACAGGAGTACACTCAGGTATAAATATGAATTCAAAAAACATACTTTAGTAAAGTTTAACCCTTTTCTGCAAGCCCACAAGAAACTGCCATTTTATCTTATCTAGGAGTTTCTTTCTTATTATTGAATCATTAACACTGATCTTAACTGAGGCGAGTGAGATCCTGCAGTTCTTTAAATGTTGTTCTGGGTTCTTCCTGGATGAGTTGTTCATGCCCTTTTGGAGTAATTTCTGTAGCTCAGTCACTCCTGGGAACTTTAACCACTGTGACATGTTTTCTCCATTTCTGAATAAAAGCTCTCATAAAAATAATACTACATATCGTGCATATAAAGCAGAATAAGATACGGCAAGTATTAAAACTTTATACATGCAGACAAAAATATATTTAGAGAAGTAAGAGTTAATCCTCCTTAATCTTCCGTTTTTAATCTGATTTTATGCAGTGTGCATTGCAGTTCCGTACTTTACCACATGAGGTCACTAATTTCCGCTCTCTCAAATATTCACTCGTTTTCTACAAAGTATTTCTTTATAAATCAGTTTCTAAAAATCTCACACTGTGCTGATCTGTGTGTGTGTGTGTGTGTGTGTGTGTGTGTGTTTAGAGTGGAACATGGAGGGAAGATCAGAATCAAACCTGGATTAAAAAAATGTAAGTTTCACACACACTCACATACACACAATACACACCCAAATACATATACACTATATACACCTAATACACACACACTACATAGACACACATACACTATATACAAACACTACACACACGTACACTACATACACACAATACACACAAACACTACACACACACTAAACATACCACTACACACAGACACTAAATATACCACTACAGACACACTACACACAATACACACAATACAAGCACACACAAACACACTACATACACACATTCACTACATACACATTAATTATAACACTACACACACATAAAAAATAAAACACTACACACACACTAAATTAACACTGCACACAAACAGTAAATATAACACTATACACACTAAATATAACACTATACACACACTAAATATAACACTATACACAAACACTAAATATAACACTGCTCACAGACACTAAATATAACGCTACACACACACTAAATATAACACTACACACACTCTAAATATAACACTACACACACTAAATATAACACTACACACACTAAATATAACACTGCTCACAAACACTAAATATAACACTATACACACACTAAATATAACACTATACACAAACACTAAATATAACACTGCTCACAGACACTAAATATAACGCTACACACACACTAAATATAACACTACACACACTCTAAATATAACACCACACACACTAAATTAACACTACACACACTACATATAACACCACACACACTAAATTAACACTACACACACTACATATAACACCACACACACACACAATAAATATAACACTACACACACTAAATATAACACTACACACACACTAAATATAACACTACACACTAGGGATGCAACAGTACAGTGTGGCCACGGTTTGATTCGTATCGCGGTTGTTGGGCCAGATTAATTCAAATCACAATATCTATTATAATAAAGGAGCACTTATTCTTACCATTAGTGAAAAACAGGTAACTGAATCACACTGTGCTTTATCTGCTGACTGTCTTTTACCTTGATTATCAAACTCAACACTGAAGCCAAAATGTCCCGAACAGCGGATTTATAAGATGACGGCGCCTCTTCAAATATCCTTTTCTCCGTTTAGCGTTCACTGGCCCTGATCACGCAGCTGAGAAAGTTTTGTTTAATTAGTCCTCAAATCTTCAGCGTTTGCCTTCAGAGCTGATTTGCTCCTGGAAAATTCAGAAAACAGTCTGATTGGTTGTTGCATGGTTGTGGAGAAACACGGCGATAGAAGTAATATATAAAAAACTATCAACTATCAAATATAATGTACTTAAAAATCTGCACAGTAACTATAAGTTATTATTAGTTATATTTATTTCTGACATTTATAAGGATTTAAATTTCTGTTCAGTACACAGACTTAATAACTGTAGCTTAATATAGCAGTTATAGGTAAGGGCGTAGGAGCGGGCTTGATATTGGGGGGGACACATTTGCGAATATGAACCAAAGCCCACACTATAGTTTCCTAGAACAACATTTGTGGAATTATTTTTTATCACAAATAATCTTTTTTTTTCTGTATTTTGTTTATAATTAGTTACATCCAATAAAAGGTGATTTTACAGCCTAAACATGTTACTCCACATTACATTTACTGTTGTTAGAAAAAAATATGCATGCAATGCCTGCATTATATACATACTACAAAAACTGATCAATTATCACCTAATATTTAAAATAATATAACAGTATTGGTTATTATTATTATTATGTATTGTATGTCAATTCTGTTGTATATTTACATTTTCTTTGGTTCCTGCGCTTTTAATTTGTTTTTACTGAGAACACTTCTTTCGACTGAGAGAATGTAACTACGTTTCCTAGAGATTTTTGGCAGAAGTTAATATAAACGTCGGGACATGTGGTCTTACTGTGAACTACATATGAACAGAAGTCAGGTTAGATCAGTGTTTCTTAACCCTGTTCTTACATATTCTACTGCATATTAACACTGTTCTGCATATTCTACAGCTTCCTCTGTTTAAAGGCACTTTAATAAAGTAAGTGGTGGTATGATGTGTCTAATAAACTGCTGGATATACATAATGATTCATTTAGGATCCATAGGGGGCTAAGAGATTTTAACAGGTTAACTCAATAAATGATTGTTTATTAGCTGATCAGTTGGATCTGATGGAAAACACAGTGTTAGGGCAGTGATGATCAGGGTTAAGAAACTGCTTTAAACTACCAACATTACCCAGTGTTGTACTAAATTCTGTCTATCCTCTACATCCAGCTTCTAGCTAACTGCAATCCTAAATTAATAAACAGTTTGAAAATGAAATAGTGATTAGCTGATCAGGTACAGGGCAAGTTGAACATTACGTATATAGTTTTTTTTCTTTAATCTTGACTCCCAATCAAGGTAATTCCAAAGTTAAGCTAACTCACTAACACAGCTGCAGTTTATTAATCACAGTGGGGTTAAACTGTGTGCTGATTCAGAGACGTGTATTTTTAACCAGCTATCAGAAATATATCATCACAGTTTACATGATTAGATACCGTTACCTTTCTTTTAGAAAAAAAAATCACCGTATATCCATATCTTAAAATCAGCTGCAGCCGATCCCGCTGCTAAATCTCACAGCGAGGGAGGGGCTTCCCCCCACCAACATACTGACGCCTACGCGCCGCAAAAACAGCAAGCTGATTGGCTGTTTCTCCTGAGAGGCGGAACTTAATTCCTGAACCGGCTCCATGATTGGTCCAGTCTGTCTCCTCATTAATAGCACAGCTGAGCTGAGCGAAACAATATCATTTTTGCGGGGGACAAATCCACCTGTTTCTAATATTGGGTGGGACATGTCCCACCCATCCCCCCCGGTTCCTACGCCAATGGTTATAGGCATTCTGCTGTTTGAGAATTTTAACAGATGCTTATTCTCACTCAAATGCTGGAGTTTTAGAAACAAAAAATTAAAAGAGGAAAGCACTTTGACTGAACAGGAATTTATTTTATTTCACAAACATTTGAAATACACAGAAATATAAAGCTATATGTTAGCGTTCGTTTCTTATCACCAGGGCAAATTTATTAAAATATAAAATATATTAATTCGTTAACTAAAATCTCGTCCAGCGCTCTAAAAAGCTGCAGGCACACGTAGCGAAGTTTGGCAGCGCACACGGCGTGGGATTACCTCTGTTTTCTTAAAGAAAAATTGTTTTAATAAATAACGACGGATCAAGTGTAGTTTAAACTGCAAAACCATGATATAAAACTCAATATAAAAACACCACTGTCATATAACCAAGAGAGACATCAGGCAAAATGCACTTCTTCTCTCTCTCTTTCTCTCTCTCTCTCTCTCTCTCTCTCTCTCTTTCTTTTTCTTTCTCTCTCTCTCTCTTTCTCTCTCTCTCTCTTTCGCAGTGTGAAGCTGAATTCAGAGCAACGCTTAAAATAATATAAAACTCAGTTCAGTTAACTAAAATAAGATGAGTGCGGAAACGTTAATTAAATATTGTCAAATATAAATAATAGCTTGAGGTTTTGGTGATCTATTTCCATGTTTTGAAACTGAAACTTTTATTACTATCAGGCTTTTTATTCTGAAAGCCTGTGGTTGATTTCAATTAGTTTTTTTAATGAGTTTATATTTTATATTACTTATTTATTTTATTTATTTGTATTATTTTATTTATCAAAATAGTTTATATAAATAACTATATCATATATATATATATATATATATATATATATATATATATATATATATATATATATATATATATATTATTTTCCCCACATGATTCCCATGTTCTTAGTTGATTAATAGTAATTTTATAATATCTTATTATTCTTATCATTTTACTTTATTTTCACTACTGTTATTTTTTCTTCATAAAATATAAATTCTTTACTTTTTATGATCTTTTTAAAATGTCCTATTTTTCATTTTTTACGTATATATTTTATTAGTGTAGAGTAAATGTCAGTTTTCATTTCTATTTTTTTTATATTTTTTATCTGTTTTAAACTGTAAATGCTCAGGGGCATTGTAAATAAGAATCCCCCTCCAGTGTAAATAATGGTTGATTGCTTGATTAATATTCAGTGTTGTAAACCCAGTTTTTACATAAACAATAAAGAGAATAGAGAATAAAATAACATTACTCTTCTCTTATATGAGCTGCTGGTGAATCTTCACAGTGTGACGGCGCAGTCCCCCAGCACACGCTCAGCAGCCCCTCCCCCTGGCCATGGGCGGGGCATGAACAGCGGGAGAGCGTTTGTTCACTCTGTTAGTGCGCACCCAAATACCACCGTCCATCCGGGTGTATCAAACCAAACAGACCAAACCCAACGATTCAATAAAATACAGAGAACCGTCGCATCCCTAATACACACTAAATATATCACTAAATATAACACTAAATATAACACTAAATATAACAACACTACACACTAAATATAACACTAAATATAACACTACACACTAAATATATCACTAAATATATCACTACACACACTAAATATAACACTAAATATAACACACACTAAATATAACAACACTACACACTAAATATAACACTACACACTAAATATAACACTACACACACTAAATATAACACTAAATATAACACACTAAATATAACACTACACACACTAAATATAACACTAAATATAACACTACACACTAAACATATCACTAAATATAACACTACACACTAAATATAACACTAAATATAACACTACACACTAAATATAACACTAAATATAACAACACACACATTAAATATAACACTACACACTAAATATAACACTACACACTAAACATATCACTAAATATAACACTACACACTAAATATAACACTAAATATAACACTACACACTAAATATAACACTAAATATAACACTACACACTAAATATAACACTAAATATAACAACACACACATTAAATATAACACTACACACTAAATATAACACTACACACACTAAATATATCACTACACACACTAAATATAACACTAAATATAACACTAAATATAACAACACTACACACTAAATATAACACTAAATATAACAACACTACACACTAAATATAACACTAAATATAACACTAAATATAACAACACTACACACTAAATATAACACTAAATATAACACTACACACTAAATATAACACTAAATATAACAACACTGCACAATAAATATAACAACACTACACACTAAATATAACAACACTACACACTAAATATAACACTACACACACTGAATATAACACTACACGCACACTAAATATATCACTACACACACTAAATACACTCTGTGTGTGTTGTTGTTTTCAGGGTTCTGTGATTTCACTCTGGATCTGAACACAGCGCACCGTTATCTCTCTCTGAGTGAGGAGAACAGGAGGGTGGAGTTTAGAGAGGAGCTGCAGTCGTATCCTGATCATCCAGAGAGATTTGGTTGGTGTCAGCAGGTTCTGAGTAGAGAGAGAGTTACTGGTGTTACTGGACGCTGTTACTGGGAGGCTGAGTGGAGCGGTAGAGGAGCTGAAGTAGCTCTGAGTTATAAAACCATCAGCAGGAAAGGAAACGGATCAGACTGTTGGTTTGGAGGGAATATAAACTCCTGGATTCTGATCTGCTCTGATAACAGTTACTCTGTTCTTCACAATAAAACCAGCACTGCTCTCTCCACTCCTCCCTCCGGCTGTAGGAGAGTAGGAGTGTATGTGGACTATCCCTCCGGCACTCTGTCCTTCTACAGAGTCTCCTCTGATACACACACACCCTCACACACACCCTCACACACACACTCACCCTCACACACACACTCACCCTCACACACACCCTCACACACTCTCACACACTTACACACATTCTACACCACCTTCACTCAGCCCCTCTATGCAGGGTTTGGGGTTTATGGTTCTGGCTCCTCAGTGCGTCTGTGTAAGATAGAATAACCCTGTGTGTAACAGAGATTCGATGTGTGTATGTGTATCACTGTGTGTGTGTGTGTGTGTGCGTGTGTGGGAGGGGAGAATGTGTGTATAAATATAAGTATGTAAATATTTTATATAGATGATTTTGTAATTTTTTTCCAGAACCTTTATTTTAATTACTGTTATCTTTATTCACTACTGTTATTATTGTTAATTATTGTTTTATTTTATTGTAAAATTGGTTCATATTAATAAAGATAAATAAATGAAGAAAGGTGAAGAGGAGTCTGATGATTTTTTGTGTGTTTTGCTAAATGAAATTTAGATTTAAAAAAGTGTCTACTGGAATTAATGTCACAATTGGTGCTCTAACAATGGCACTGACCTTTCCATAGTAATTAGTAAGTGCTATTTGTTGGGGTAGTTTAAAGTAGGGTGTCATGTCTTGGCCCTGTCTCGTGTCTTTGTGTGCATTCCCCACGTGACCTGTGCTCCCCTGTGTCTTCCGTCTCAGTACTTTTCCACCTGTGTCTCATTTGTAGCTCCGCCCCTTCCCCAGGTGTTTCCAATTCTAGTGTGTTTGTGTTGCTATAAATAGCCCTGGTCTACCACTTTGTCTCTGTCGGTCTTTGCACCTTCCCCTGTTGTTTTGTCTCTCCGTGTTCTTCCATGTTTCATAGCCCTAGTCATTGCCCGTGTTTACCTCAGTTATTCTCTTGTGTATGTTTTCTAGTTTCTTGTTTATTTTCTTGTTTCCCAGTCCTCTGCTTAGTGTTTTGTTTCTAGTATATTCCTTATATATATTTATATCCCTGCCCTGTTTAGTTTTGGTTATTTCTTGGTTATTTTTGGTAGTTTCTAGTTTCTTGTTTATTCCTTGTTTATGTTCTTAGTTTTGTTTGTTTCTTGTTTATTTACTCCCTGTTTGTATATAAATATATTTAGTACTTCTTGTTTGTTTAGTTTATGTTCACTAGTTCCTCTCGTTTATTTTGGTTTACTTTATTATTACGTGTTCTTTGTTATTTGTTTATCTTTGTTATTTATATATATTTATTAAATTATTCGTTTCATCCCTACCTGCACTTGTGTCCGCCTCCTCGTCTCCCTGCCTGGGTCATTTCGTGACAGAAAGACCGACCGAACATGGACACAGCAGGTTCTGCCTGGATGGGCACCAGGATGGCGATTCGCCGTGCTCCTTGCGGGACCCCGGCGCAGGACACCTCGAGGCCTCAAGGACGCCGCAGGCCTCGGGGTAGGCGCTCTAAGGGGTCCCGCCAGCCGGAAGAAGACCCCTTTTCCGGGGAGGATTTTCTTGGGGGGGCGATGAGGGTTGGTGCTTTGAGCCTCGGTACCTCCATGTACCCGAGGCTCAAGGAGCGGGACCCGTGGGACTTTCTCGGGTGCGCTCCCAGCAGCTCCGAGGACGAAGAGGAGCTCTACGCCGCACCAGCCCGTACTCCAAAACCGTTTCCCCCAGGGGCGGTGCTCTACCCGGCTCTCGGCCGCACAGCTCCAGAGGCCGTCCCGACTCACGTCCGTTCCCCTGCAGCCAAGGTGCGCTCCTCACCGGCGGTTCCAGAGCTAGCTTCCCCGGTGGCTAAGGCGTTAGCTTCCCCGGCGCCTCCAAAGCTAGCTCCTCCCGCGGCCAAGACACTCTCCTCTCCCGCGGCAAAGGCGCAAGCTGTGAAACCGCGCTCCGGGACTTCCGCGATGGCAGTCGAACCGCGCTCCGTGTTCCCCGCGGTTGCTGCCGAATCGCGCTACAGGACCTCCAACCCGGTGAGCCAGCCGCGAGCAGAGACTTTCCACGCGCTGGACTCAGCCGGAGGGAGTAAAAATCCGATCCGGGTTTTTGCGGCAACCGCAGCCTTGAGCCCCACAGCTGCAGCGCCAGCCCCTCAGGCTGAGGAGCTGGCTTTCATGGCGGCTGCGGGGCTGGATTTCGCCGCTGCAGTCCAGCCTCTCTCTGGGACTATCTCCGCGGCAACCCAGCCGTGCTCCAGGACTGTTATGGAGACTTTTCCCGTGCCGGTCTTTACCGGCGGCCCCGCGCTTTCTGCTTCTACAGTCTCTGCCGGCGAAGCTGCAGCTCCGGTCCGGGTTTTTATTTCAACCGCAGTCTCAAGCACTGCTGCTGCTCCGCTGGATCTGCACACACCCAGCTCCGAAATTCTCTCGGCGGCCACGCCCATCTCCGAGGTGTCTTCGGCTGCTGAGCCACGCCCCCGGACTCCTGCCGTGTCTGCAGAAGCTGCTCCAGCCTCAGTCTCTGCTCCAGTCTCCGTGTCTGCTGAAGCTGCTGAAGCCTCCGTGTCTGCAGAAGCTGCTCCAGCCTCCGTCTCTGCAGAAGCTGCTCCAGCCTCAGTCTCTGCTCCAGTCTCCGTGTCTGCTGAAGCTGCTGAAGCCTCCGTGTCTGCAGAAGCTGCTCCAGCCTCCGTCTCTGCAGAAGCTGCTCCAGCCTCAGTCTCTGCTCCAGTCTCCGTGTCTGCTGAAGCCTCCGTGTCTGCAGAAGCTGCTCCAGCCTCCGTCTCTGCTGAAGCTGTTGAAGCCTCCAAGTCTGCTCCAGCTGTTCAAGCCTTCAAGTCTGCTCCAGCTGTTCCAGTCTCAGTTTCTGCTCCAGCAGTTCCAGTCTCCGTGCCAGAGCCAGCTGCCCAAGTCTCCGTGCCAGAGCCAGCTGCCCAAGTCTCCGTGCCAGAGCCAGCTGCCCAAGTCTCCGTGCCAGCTCCCGCTGCCAGAGTCGCCGCGCCGCCAGCGCCAGCTCCCGCTGCCAGAGTCGCCGCGCCGCCAGCGCCAGCTCCCGCTGCCAGAGTCGCCGCGCCGCCAGCGCCAGCTCCCGCTGCCAGAGTCGCCGCGCCGCCAGCGCCAGCTCCCGCTGCCCGAGTCGTCACCCCACCGGTTCCTACTCCCAGGACTTTGTTTCGTCCCAGGCCCCACGTACCCAGGCAGGCACCGAGGCCCCCGGACTTTCACCCCAGTACTGTGCCCAGGCTGGCTCCGTGGACTTCCCCTCAGACATTTGCCAGTCCTGGGCACCCACCCGTGTTTTTGGTCCCCATATCTCTCCCTGTTTTGGTCCCTGTCTCTGTTTACGTCCCTGTACCCATGTCTGTCTCTGTCTCTGTTCCCGTCCCAGTTATTGTGTTCGTGTCAGTCCCTGTTAATGTCCTCGTCCCTGTTCCCATGTCTAGTCCTGTCCAGTCTCCGTCTCCTGTCCAGTCTCACGTCCAGTCTCCGTCTCCTGTCCAGTCTCACGTCCAGTCTCCGTCTCCTGTCCAGTTCCCTGCCCAGCCTCCGTCCCCTGTTCTGTCTCCGTCCACCGTCCAGTTCCCTGTCCAGTCTCCGTTCCCCGTCCAGTCTCCGTCTCCTGTCCAGTTCCCCGTCCAGTCTCCGTCTTCTGTCCAGTTCCCCGTCCAGTCTCCGTCTCCCGTTCAGTCTCCCGTCCAGTCTCTGTCCTCTGTCCTGTCTCCGTTTCAGTCCCCGGTCTCGACTCCTGTTTTCCCTGGCCTCTCCCTGCCGCCAGCCCCCGGGGTTTGTTTTTCCGCGCCTCGGGAGCTGCGCGTTTAGGGGGAGGCTTCTGTCATGTCTTGGCCCTGTCTCGTGTCTTTGTGTGCATTCCCCACGTGACCTGTGCTCCCCTGTGTCTTCCGTCTCAGTACTTTTCCACCTGTGTCTCATTTGTAGCTCCGCCCCTTCCCCAGGTGTTTCCAATTCTAGTGTGTTTGTGTTGCTATAAATAGCCCTGGTCTACCACTTTGTCTCTGTCGGTCTTTGCACCTTCCCCTGTTGTTTTGTCTCTCCGTGTTCTTCCATGTTTCATAGCCCTAGTCATTGCCCGTGTTTACCTCAGTTATTCTCTTGTGTATGTTTTCTAGTTTCTTGTTTATTTTCTTGTTTCCCAGTCCTCTGCTTAGTGTTTTGTTTCTAGTATATTCCTTATATATATTTATATCCCTGCCCTGTTTAGTTTTGGTTATTTCTTGGTTATTTTTGGTAGTTTCTAGTTTCTTGTTTATTCCTTGTTTATGTTCTTAGTTTTGTTTGTTTCTTGTTTATTTACTCCCTGTTTGTATATAAATATATTTAGTACTTCTTGTTTGTTTAGTTTATGTTCACTAGTTCCTCTCGTTTATTTTGGTTTACTTTATTATTACGTGTTCTTTGTTATTTGTTTATCTTTGTTATTTATATATATTTATTAAATTATTCGTTTCATCCCTACCTGCACTTGTGTCCGCCTCCTCGTCTCCCTGCCTGGGTCATTTCGTGACATAGGGCTGGACCTGAATATTCATGTATTGAGATATTCGCTTGTTGAGTAGGTATTCTGTTTTTAATTTTGGTATTCGGATATTCGTTTTTTTTTTCCTTTCCAGAGCTCCACCTCACTCTAACATTTCCGTTCAGGTTAATGGCGATATAAGAGAGGCAAAATGCAGAGAAGCTCAGCTGTTTGAAAGCATTTCAAATTGAGTGTAGACAAGACAAAGGCAGTGTGCCAAATATGTGATATTTAACTAGCATATCAAGCTTGAGGAACCATCTAAATGCAGTAAGTATTATTTCTTGATGGTGTAAAAAAACAAGATTATTCCTGCTAGCAAACTTATCTTAAATAGTGTCTGTCATGTATTACCATAATGAAGCTGCTTCTGTCTGACATTAAAAGTAATGTTATACGTGATAAAAAAAAAACTTGCAGGCACTTCAAAACTGATTTATATAATAAAATGTAATGTGGCAACAGTAGGGGCTAAATCAGTTACAAAAAGCCTAGCCTACAAGAATGATGTCTGAATGAATGTCCTCTAATCTAATAGAATTTAACATGGTTTAAAAATATAACATAATTTCTAAACAAACAAACTATTTTATATTGAGCTTATATCCCAAGTGCAAAAACACAAAATCAGTAATAGGGCTATGCACTGCACAATCATTAAACCCAAATAGACCAAGAACAGTAACATCGTTTACAATGACTTTCCTCTACTCTAATGTAATTAACAGTGTTTAACAATATAAAATACTTTCTGAACAAACTTTTTTGTTGTTTTTAGGCAAATAGAAATTCACTGGGCCGGCTTGTGCAGTAGCGGCGCTCCTGGTCTGCGTATGCAGGAGAAGCCGTGGTGTGGGGCAGCAGAAATTCGGGGTGAAGGAACGTCTCATTGGTCAGAGCGTGCAGTGCAGTCCGAGCATGCAGCACAACATAAGGAGATATAATGCACTCCATATATTCAGGACTGAAGTGGAATAAATGATACTGTACAGATATAATCTGTCTCTAGTAGATATTTAATGAGAAATAAGAACAGTGTGAATAAAAAAAAACAGACGCCTTTTACAGACCATTTTCTTGAGCTCGTCCCGGCCGAGGAAAGGGGTGGGAAATGTTTTTTTTTCAGGGCCGGGGGTCCGTGGAAAATTTTGTGTTGGATTAAGGGGGCCGTGAGTGAATTTCTTTCGTACTTTAATCCGTTTTTAATCCGTCTCTTAGTTTCTTACACTCTTGCCTTTAGAATATTTACCGGAGAGCACGACATTATGATATTATTTTAGTTTTAACTAAGCATTGTGTATTGCATTTCTCTATTTGATGTAATACTCTAAGATAATTACTTACATAGCATATTGATGTTGCAGCATCTCAAACTCTAATATGTATAAAATTAGACGCTGTTCTCTTTAAAGGATTTAAATCAGTGTCGGCTGTTACCTGGACATCCTACTGCAGTGTGGGTGGAGAGGCTTTCTCTGAAGTTTAAATTAAGTTTTTTTCCCCATTTTCTTCCCAATTTACACAACCAATTACCCAACCCACTCATTAAGACTCCTCCCCCTATCACTAGTGATGCTCCAACACCAGGAGGGTGAAGAAGACAAGCACACGCCTCCTCCTGATGCAGCGTTGCCGAGTAGCATCACAGCGCTAACGCTCGGAGGAAAGCGCAGCGACTCGGTTCATCAGGACACTTGGAGAAGCTGCTTGTTCACTCTCTACTCCACTTAATCATTTGTTTAAAAAAGGTTTGAAAATAGACATAAAATGTCTATAAAAAGTTTTGGGGGACATTAAATGTTTTTATTTATATTCACAAAAATACTGATTTTAAAATGAAGCTCAGGAAAGCGTAATTAAAATTTTTATACAGTAAATTATTTTATTCACTATATTTTTTTAATCTATAGTTGCAGATTTAATTAAATATTTTTATTCTTATTTGTATTAAAATTCATATTTTCAGTAATGTTTCCTATCAAATATGAAACCTTTTTATGTAATGCTTGAATAGATTTTCTCAAGATTTAGGCAGAAAATTGACAAAAAAAAAAAAAAAGCTGGCTAATCAAGCTAACCTAACTACCCTTTTAGAGTAAATCCCATCCTGTTTAGATTATGTAGGACATATTATATTTTTGTCTGTAGGATTGACTGGCTTTCTAAATGCTTGAGTCTAGTGGCTACATAATTTGCTACTCTTCCTTTGTGAAAAAGTTTACATGAATTATGCTAAAATAGGTCTGTACTTAAGCTGTGTTATTTTGGAACCACTAATTTGTACTTGATTTCTACGTGTTTATAATTTAAATTTATATAAATGTGCACTAAATTTATACTGAGTATACTACTTATGTTATTTCCGCCACTACTTAATACAATTTAAGTATGTTTTCTGTACAGCTGAACATTAAAACCATATTAAAAGTGTGATTTAAGTGTGGATTTGATGTCACATTCATTTTGAGGAGAGAACATAAGCTGAACAATGAAAAGCTAGATATCTTATTACAAACATCAGCTGTTAAAGTTCTTTTACCTAAAATAAAATAAACACAACTAAAATAAACTTTCAAAGTAAAAGAGTTTTAACACACAAAATGAGCAACACAAAATTTGACTGAAGTAGTTTTATTATATGCCCCCGGACACACTTATTAAAAGTGAAAATGTTTTACAAAGTAATACTAAGTATATATTTTATTAAGTACATCACTAGTACAAAATTAGCACAGCCAAATAAAGTATATATTTCATCAACGTATACCGGAATACAGATTATATAGCTAAAATGTAGTATGTAGTATAAGCAGAAAAAGTATACTTCAATTATTCTGCATATAAAAGGGTTAGAAATGGTTTTGAGGTAGCTTAGCAACCGAGACAGTCCCATTGAATGAAGCCTATCAAGTTCAGGCTACATATTAACTACCTTGTTTTATAGAACTATAACATGGTAATGGCTATAAAATGTTTTTCTGACCATTTTTTGAGGCTGGTTCAGCTGCATAATGTTAAGATCTGATTTAGCTTAGTTTCTAGGGATGTGGTACTTTTGTACTTTCCTGTGTGTCTGACTAGCTTTCAACATTTCTACTTGATTGGCATGAAAGAATGAATTTGAACTAATATGAAAAATCTACATTGTTTAAGTACTTTAAGTGTAATATTTTAGTGTTGGTTTAGTTATTGCAGGTTTTCTGTTATGTGTCTTTAAATTATAATTAAACTGTCAGGCTGAGTTGATATTAGCTAATATTTCTTTCTTTGCAGCTGCATGAAGAGTGTTTGAAAGAAATGAATCAAATATAAAAAGTGTAATATGCTGTGATGCCACATTCAGTAAATGTTGTGAAATTAATTATACACAGTTTGCTTTACTGCACTTTCCACACTTTATTTTCCTTTTTACTTTGTCTTAAAGGTGACATTAATCACACTCATGTTTATTTTACTTATTAAATTATGTAATTCATTAATTACAATTATTACATTGAGTAATTCAGGGTTTAACAGTGAATCAGGTGAGCTGCTGATGGAATAAAACTTTTGCACAGTACTGTATAAAATAAAAATGCAAATGTGGAATGTGAAAAAATATGCTCTGAAACTCACTTACAGTCCTCTCTCATCAACAACTTCCTGCAGCACAGAAGAGGAACAACCTTTTCTGTTCACTAAATCTTTGTAGTCATCTGAGGGGGCAGAACAGGAACGTGTTCCGTCCATCACTCCCATAATCTGAGGTAGACGGGAAGTTGCCTCAAATCTGCTTTCCAGCTCCAGGGCTTCGTGTTCATTTGGGACTTTCATTGATTGTTTGATAGGAGACTGTACCATACCTTTACAAAAATAGATATACACATTTCTTAACTGTGCTTTTATGGATGCCAAACTGGTTGGCGGTAACGCGATACTCGGCACACGAGCCTAGTTTATACAGCGAAACAGCAACATGTATAACTGCTGGAACAGAGGCTCTAACAGTATGTACTGCAGGGGTGAGATAACTTTCCATTATATAAAAATAAAACTTTGTTAAATGAAATAATTACCTTTTCCTTTTTTACACACTTTCCCTCAACTTCATACTCTGTAAGGTCAGTTGTATTTATTTCTGTTTAGTTTATTTTCAGAAATGTATGAGTTATGTAACCATAATATAATAAATAGTTTGTATAATTCATCAAAGCTAAATCATCAAACTAAGCTACGTTTCACCCAATAGTACAGTTATACATAGTCAGTTAATCTATTTTGATATTTTTTGGTGGCATAAAACAAAAACATAACATGCTTCATATATATATATATATATATATATATATATATATATATATATATATATATATATATATATATATATATTTTTTTTTTTTTTTTTTTTTTTTTTTTTTTTTTAAATAAAAGTGTGAAATTTTCCCTTACCCACTAGTTTGATCCTACAATAAGCATAGTGACAATAAAAAGACAACAAGCAAAATGAGTCATTTTAAGAGAGAAAAGTTTATTAAATTCAAAAGAAAAACTGTTTATAAAAGGAGCTAACGCTGCCTCCAGCCGGGCTGACCGGAGTTCATCTCCCCTGTTATGAGAGCCTCTTCCCAGGCCGGTAATCACGTTCATCCCTGGCAGGGTATCTGCACATTTTTTAAAGCTCAAATTTAATGAGTTTTAAGACCTTTTTAATACCTCTGACAAGAAGAAATAATACTACTGCTGTGGCAAAAAAAAGACACACCAGGCGACAGTATACAAAAAAAGTTTAACTGAATTAAAATAAGAAATTCAGTCCACCTAACAGAACATTACTGACTTTCTATTTGCAAAAATAATTTCAAATAACTATCAAATAAACATAAAAGTGCTCTTTTAAGAAAACTCGACAAAACAGCCTTTACAACCTTTTTACCTACAAACAGCAAAAATATGTAAGTTTAAAATTTCAGCTTGTTCCGTACCGTTCAGCACCATACTTCTGCCAGAGATAATCTATAAAACATACAGTTGTTTGACTGTGTTTTTATATGTCTCCCATGTGTCACACCTCGGCAGTCTTCTTATTAATTTCACAAGTTAGTATTAAAAACTGCTCTCTCTTTTCTGTTTTGCTCGTCTCCTTAGTGTGGGTGACTTTATCAGTTTGTTGGAGTTTCAATACTTATTAGCTTTCTTATTATTTTTTTATCTATATAAAACATTTAGTAGCAAAATATAGGCTATGACCTATGACCTGGGCTCTAGCTATCCTTTAAGAGAATAAAAGATCCTTGTGTTTAATCAATAGTAATGTGTTCTCCAGTGTTTGTTGTCCTCAGTTCTCCTGTTTTGTTTACCTCCCCATGTGCTCCTTGAGGCTTTGTTGTGTTATCCATTTGGGGCACAGTAATCGTGTCATATGATGATGATCCTGGGTTGGGAAGCTTCTTTGTTTTGACCAGTTCCACATACTTCACATTAGAGGGTCAAACTTCAACTGCTCTTTCAATGGCCGGCAATTTGTTTATGCCTCCGTTGGCCACTGAAAGGTAAAGTAATACTGAGGATTTTGTTGCAGAACTGAAGTTCTCTCTTCTTGCTGGTGAACATTTGAAGAAAGAGTGTAGGACTCTGAGCACTTTCTCAATCTGCCACATCAGGAAACCACTCCTGAAAGAGTTCTCGGAGCGTATGGAGGACACAGCTTCCTACAATTTCACATTGAGCTACTGAGCCACAGCAAATTGCTCACCATATTCTTTTTGTTGTATGAGCTCAACAAACTTCCAATTTACATTCGGTCCATCCATCGACAAGGAGACCATGTTCTTTTGTACACTCCTGCCAATAAGAAAAATAAAAACAGAATATAAAAATGTATAAAATGCGTAACACTTTATGCAAAGTTATGATAAGTTATGTCATCCTTTTACTTATTCTCATGTTATTTTAGATGTGTTGCTGTTTTAATGTTTTTTTTTTTTGTATGAAAATAGCTTGACAATAAATATTCTTATTTTAGGCTAGCAACAATGGGTCCATGCCAAACATAAGAGAGCATTAAAAGTATTATAAATATATCAGGTATCAACAATGTGTCTAATTTTGATTATTTGTTATAAGTTAAATAGCATAAGGCCTACGTTGAAACATTCCAACAAGTCATCTACTGTCGAATGGCCAATGAACTGCGAGCCAAAGAAACAGGACCGAACGTGGGGACTTCAGTGGTTCTGTTCAGGCTCTCGTCAAACATAATGACAAACGAATCTTCATTCTCTCGTGAGATGAGCTGCTTCTTCTTTTGTGCACCATCAGATGGCCAACTCAGTGTCATGCAGCCACACCCTTGTCTCTGGGTCTAAGTCAAATAGGCCAGATACTGAGTGTGGGCTAAATAGTGGGCTGCCCGTAAATATATGTTCAGCAGTCTATTCAGGTTCATCACACTCGCATGCTGCGCTATTCGTCAAGCCCCACTTCTTTTAAGGAAGACTTGAAGCGGCCGACCCCAGTGCACAGACGGTTCAGCAAGGTCAATAGGTGGCGTGGCAGGTCTTCTCCTTTTACACCACCTCCTGGATCCCTGATGAATTCTGGGATGTGAGAAGGCCCAGCTGTTTCTCAGCTGCTTTTTAGATTTAAAAAATCCAAATAATTTGTACATTTAGTAAGCTTATATCCATTTCATACAGATCATTAGTAACTGTTAATCAGTTTTCTCCAGATACAAAGTAAATATAAATGTAATTTTCTTCAGATACAGTAGTATCTTCTAGTCACCGGGGAAAGCGCCGCCACACACCCACTGACAAACCCGACAGAGAATTTCAGCATCCTCCACGTAAGCCAGGAGGTGCCAGGAGGGTTGCCTTGGATGTTACATCCTTGGAAGATTGATTACAACAATAAGAGACAGGAGAACATAAAGGAGGACAGCATGAAAAGGAGGAAAAGAAAGAGAGAGAGAGAGAGAAAGAGAGAGAGATTACAATTTAACCAGAAATCTTTATGTCGAGGGGGGGTTAAAGCTAGTCACTTTGCTAGTCTCAGCTAGCTAGCTAACGCTCTGTTTACATGGTCTAGCTACTGAAAATGTGAGATTTTGCTTTTTTAAATATTATCTCAGGAGTTTCTACGCTGTGCCCTCTCACTGACATAAAATATTGTTCTCTTTTGCAATCAGGTATGTTATATTCTGTGTATTATAAGTTTTGGACAGTAGGGGGCAGTGTTTCCCTTAAAATGTCACCTCTTTGTGTGGTAAATGTTATGTAAAAAGGCTGAAGCTCTAACCGCATGGTCGGTTGTATTAAATTTGGTACACCATGAGCTATTATGAACTTTTTATTGTGATATAGCCACTGGGTAATTTGTTTTATCTACATTTTGAGAAAATAGTTTTATTTTTATATATTTATGCCAATTAATATGTATTGAACCTGAACAGTATTGCTGATAATTAGAAAATAATACAATGTGAAATGTGTTTTGATTCCTGTTTTATACTTTTATATATATTGTATATTTTTATATAACCTAATTTTATATATTATTCATGCAGTTACTGTTAACCAGTCTGCTGATAGCTGAAGGGGGAGGAGTTTCTACGCTGTGCCCTCTCACTGACATGAAACATTGTTCTCTTTTGCAACTCAGAGCAATAAACCACAGAGGTGACAGTTCTGACTCCTGTGAAATTATTGACACAACGCAGAGGGGTAGCTGGATCTGCAGTCCAGGGGTGAAGCAGAATCGTTCCAGTTACATAACCCTTCAATAAATAATGACAGTGAGCTCAAGCTGTTTAATGCAGTCATGGAAAACAGAATCATCATGAAAAACTCATGAAAACGTTATAAAATGTGTATAAAGTCAAACATTCCATTCGGCCCTGTGATATGATTGGCTGACAATAGCCAAAAACGAACAGTAGTTCCGCCCACCCAGCGTCTTTTCGCTGTGAGAGAGCAAGGGGCGGGGCTTAAAGGGAGACAGGTGAGACTCAGGTGAAGGAGAGAGTAAGAGTAAGTCCAGTCTCCTCCATTAGAAGAGGACAGAAGTCCGGATTCACTCGGTAAGTTCAGAACTGAAGAGAATGTAGAACAGAACCGTGTAGCTTAAAGTCAGAACCGGTTCTAAAGGTTCCTCAGATCCAGAACCGGTTCTTTAAGATCAGCTCAGTGTCCGATTCCACTGGAAGAACCAGGATCAGCATGGAGATCTGAACCGGGCCTGGATCAGACCTGGACCTGGTCTAGATCAGACCGGCTGGAGAACAATCAGCTGTAACAGATCAATAATGCTGTAAACTGAAGAGAAATACGCAGATATAGATTGATATTTATTGATCACAGTGTAGTTTATGCTGTTTAAAGCGCATTACTGCTTAATGTGGACTTTGATCTGTTGGGGAGATAAAAACACGGAGCTGCTATAAAGGCGTGTTTATATGCAGTAGCGCTGTTCAACCAGCAGGGGGAGCAACGGAGCTCAAGATCACGTGGTGTGTTAGTGTTTTTAATCCTGCTGTTTTATATTATACTTAAATAATCTCTCTAATCTGATTCAGTAACATAACATTAATATCATTAATAATAATAGAACAGTGTGTATATTTATAATGTTATGTAATGCAGTAATATTACTAATAATAATTAAATTATAATCATTATAATAACAGTAAATGTTTCTGTAATCTGTAGAATAATGTGTAATGAGGGTAAATCACACTGTTTTGTATCGTTCTCTGTTTGGTTTGTTTTGTTAGTTTATCAGATTTTGTTTAATGCAGTTCTGATGATAATGTCATTATTGTAAGAATAAAGGTTTTATTGTAACGGCTGATCTGTTCTCAGGGGTCGGTGTCGGCAGTGTTCAGCTGTGTGTGAATGAAGAAGAGTAAATGATGGATCTTCAGAACTCCAGCAGTGGAGGAGGACCTCCTGTCCTAAAGTGAGTAAATTAAGTAATGGGTTTAATATGTAAAGTAGTTTTGAATTGTAATGGTTTCAGCTCTAATCCTGGAGCTGTGATCTGCATATTTTACAGTTTTTAAATATTGAGAACAGAGTTTCTCCTGGACCAGAGTCAGAACCCTGTGCTGTATTTAAACACAGAGAAACGCTTAACAAACCAGCCAGTTATTCTTATAGTAGAATGTGTTTCTAATCTGTATTTAAAGTACATATCTGCCTTTAATATCTAATTGTTAATATTAATAATATGTTTCCTTCTGGCACAGTAACAGTATTAGGTGGTTGCTGTAGCGATATTATGCTGTTGCTAGGTGGTTGCTATGGTATGGGGTGGTTGCACATTTATGTTAAAAAATATGGTCCATATATTTTAACATAAATGTGACGATTTGCTCAAAATCTGGATCAGATTAGTCTGTAGTGAAAGTGGATTTTACCACACGCTGTCTGAGTTTACATTAGCATTAGAAATGAGGAAATCCTGATGTGCTGCATTTATATAGATCAGGTGGAAGTGATTGGGTTTGATATTGAAGCTGTGGAATGAAGCTTCTCACAGAAAGACTTGTTCTATTCTGTTCTGATCTGTATCTCTGTTAGAGTTCAGTATAAAAAATATACCTTTTAGTTTATAATACAGTATAATTGTGTAATTGTGTAGCTCTTACCAATACATGTTATTAACTAGACACAGATCTATAAAATACATATAGTAAATATGATCTAATCAGGTGATGACATTGTTACATCATAACAAACACACAAATATATTCAACAGTATTGTTAAAGAAATTAAAATATGTATATTTATTAGACGAGCGTTTTTCAGTTTGGGGCAGCTGACAGAAAGCTTCTGGGACGGTTATGAAGAAGTTAGTCTGGAACCTGTGAATAGGTTTTAGTAAAGGAACACATTACTCCACACTTTACTCTCATCATGGATCATCATGAAGATCTGTTTACAGGGAGAAGAGAGCAGCATCTCCAGCCCCCAGTGGAGTGTCTATGAAGAGTGACTGGTCCATGAGGAATCCTCCAGGGTTCAGCAGTGGAGGAGGGAGCTCTGGGTCTCGGTACATCACTGCACTAAACTACTGTTCTGTTCTGAGAGTGAAGCTCTTCAGTTCCTGATCTTTATTAAAGATGTGCTGTGTGTTGGAGTTTCACTGTGTAAATGCTGGAGTTTCACTGTGTTTAATGTTAACAGAACTGAAACCCAGAGAGGAGCTTCTCCAGAACCCAGCTGTGTTTCTATGAAGAGTGACGAGTCCATCGGACATCCTCCTGATCTCAGCAGTGAAGATATGACCTCTGACCCACAGTGAGTGAAACATCACTTACATCCTTTACTGATTTTTACTATAATTTACTTTTTTAAAGCATAACACACTCACACACACACACACGTTTTTTTGTATGTAATGAATAAATCAGTATCTAAATAATTTTCGTAATTTTGTCAGATAAAAAAACAGCATTTTGCATTATTCAAAAACATGTTTAGAAAAGTATTATATTGTAATAAACTGCAATTCTTAAATGATCGTAAGATTTGCTTACTAAATGTATTAATGAAAACAAACAATATATTTAATATTTAAACATTAAACTCACACCTTCAAATATTCAACACTGCACCATGTGACCTACCAGATATTCTTGAATAAAAGCATCAGTGTTAGATTGGCAAAACTAAATTATGTTTATACAAGTTATATGAATCAAATTATAACATTAATTGTATTAATCACAACAATATCCTGTGAAGGGACAACGATCATTGTGCAGTGTGTTGTGTTTGGCAGACTAGATTATTTTTTGTTTTATTGTTAATGTCAGTATAAATGAGATTATTTTAATGTGCTTAATGTGTTTAACTGATTTTAACTGAGAGCTTTAATGGAGGAAATAAACACTAGCTCCATATTCCACCTTTAGCAGCCTGGAACGAGAAAACATGCCTTCAGCTGTGTGTGTTTGTGTGTGTGTGTGTGTGTGTGAGAGAGAGCATGGGGGAGAGAGAGAGATTTGGAGGAAAATTAAGCATGAATGAAAAACCCACAATGGTCACAGAAATAACTTGAATGTGACAAAAGTAAAAAAATAAATAATATTCTATGAAAATAAATAAATGAAAATCTGACATTGATTTTGAACTGTGTGTGATCCTGAGAACATTCAGATGATTATATTTATTCATATAAAAACACTTAAATAAATAATTGTTCGACTACGCCACCTGTGGAATTTCACCTCAGGAAATATGGTTCAAATACACCTTTGAAAACACCTTTATAGCACACAGGTTCATTTAAGAGGAAATAAAATTTACTGGCTAGCAAATTCTTTTAAAATGTTACCATCAAATGTCAATTTAAATTATGCACACTTGGGCTATTTAGGCTAGGTTCACAGTTGAGAATACACAAATCACACACACACTACAAAACCTCCAATAAAGGTGACTCCATCACAGCAACCCCAGTGTAAGAGAAGTGAAGAGGAAAAAGGAAACTCCCAAGAGGATAACCAGTCAGCCCAAAGGAGAACTTGTGCTGAAGTTCTATGAACAGAGTAAAAATAGACAGATGGTTAATAATTTATATCACAGGTTATACCAGTTGACCCAAGCCAGTATCAATAATGAAACACATAATTCAACACCAAAACCCAGGGTACAAACAGGGTTGACCCAATAACACAATATTTGCTAAGTGCGGACCACGCCTTATAGAAGTAGAAAAGGAGGAAGAAAAAGGGGAGGGAACTCGGGGAAATTTGGGCTGGAGTTCTGAACTGCGTGCTGAAGAAGCGTGCAGTTATATCCCCCCCTTTTTATTTAATGAGAAGTGGAAGAGTAGAAAAAAGGGGGTTGTTGGGGAGGAGGTGGGTTGCGAAGTTTTCGTCACGAGAGGTAGTTAGTTAGGGGAGGTATTTATAGGACGGTTGATTGATACGGGGTGGAGTTAGAACGTAGAGTTCGGGCGTGGTCCTTCTCCCAAACTTTTGTTATTACATAACATCATTTTGCTAAGTGCGGACCACGCCTTATAGAAGTAGAAAAGGAGGAAGAAAAAGGGGAGGGAACTCGGGGAAATTTGGGCTGGAGTTCTGAACTGCGTGCTGAAGAAGCGTGCAGTTATATCCCCAAAATATGGAGCTTATAATGAAGCTAGTTTGAGATGAGCCTGTCTCAAATCGTCTGGTTTGGAACGGATGTATAAGTGGTACGCCTGAGAAGACCACCGTCCGAGAAGCTTGATGACGTGCTCGGGGATTCCTTGTCTGGAGGCGTTGGATGCTGCACCGATGCGGAATGAGTGGGCGGAGAATTGGTCTGGTAAGTAACCGTTGACTGAAAGGATGCGGCGGAAATGTGTGTGGAACCAGTGCCTTGTGATTATACTACCAGATTCCGTAGTGAACAGAGGATCCGAAGGTGATGCTTGTTGAGAGAGCCGGAGATTTAGGTGGTGGACGAGTGGTTCGCACGGGCTGAGGGGTGAGACAAGTTTAAACAGATGGAGGATCGTGGTTTTGCCAAGTTGGTCAGTTTTGCTTCGCTTGATTTTAAAGGTGAGAGTATCCGAGTCCAGGATGCTGAGATCTGATATGAGGGGGTATGAAAAGGAGTTGTGGGAGATTAAGTGAAGTGAATTCTGAGCATCTGAGGAATCCGAAGTATGCCAGGAGAAATAGCGATTGGAGCGTGGAGGATGTTGTGGGAGGGTAAAAGCCTGATCGGAGGGTTTGAATGCAACGATGGAGGATTTCTGGTGAGATGGGAGCTCGTTCGTGTGAGGATGGAGTTTCTGATTTTTGGATTCCTTTCAGGAGAAGGGAAATTTGAGGGTGATTAGAGGAAGGGTGTGGTATGCCAGTAATTAGTTTAGTGAAAAATTGATAGCTGCCAGATGGACTCTGAGTGATGAGGAACGGGCTGAATGTTGAGTGTGAATGAAAGTAATATAAGCTGCTATTACGGATGGATGATGAGAAGGGAAAGATATATTATGTGTGGAGTGGAAATTTTTTGTATGCTTTCCAGCTTGACCAGTAAGTAGAGAGTGTCTGTGGGGAAACGGCTGAAAGGATGGTTTGTTGTGCTTGGAGGATTAGTTCGTTCAGACGGGGGTTAGGTGAAGTGTAGTTAGTGAAAATGGAGGTACCGGCGTTGGGTTGCAGTCTGCATGCGGAGCCAAGGATCTCAATTTCTGGAATTGAAAGCGAGAGAGAGAGTCAGCAATAGAGTTGGATAAACCTGGGATGTGGACAGCTTTAATTATAAACTGATGCTTAATGGAGTGCCAAGTGAGGCGACGGATAAAAGGCATTATGTCTAGCGATTTTGATCGACTTTTGTTGATGATGTGGACCGCGGCGAGATTGTCTGAATGGAGTAAAATTGATTTCTGACCATTCATGTCCCCAAAGGAGGGCAGCGACGAGGACCGCATATAAGTCCAGAGAGCGCAGAAGAATCGCGCGGCTGCGCAGATGAAGTTCTCCGGCCAAGCAGAAGCGACCAGAGGAAGGAGCGGCATCTGTGAATAGCTTAATATCGAAAGAGCTGGAAGCTGCGTTGGCGTAGAAGAAAAGCAAATCCAGCAGAGCGCCTTAGCAAAGGAGTCGAAGTTTGGGGTTACTTTGCACCCGAAAGCAAGGTGAACTGAAAAACGGACTCTGAAAAGGCGCCAGGAGTCAGGATGGAGAGGGAGGATTTTGAAAGCCGAAACCACGTCAGCCTTAGACAGCCAGGCCCATCGCGGGATGGGGAGCTTCGTCCCGCAAACACACGTCAATGAAGTTCCAGATCCGGGCGTCTTGGAATGTAGCAGGGTTCCAGTGGTGGAGATGAACCGCAGCGCGAGCTGAGAGGGGGCGGCGCTGTAGATGGAGAATGAAGGTCATGAAGCTCCAGCAAGGAGCTGAGCGGGTGCTGCAGCCCGGTGAGAAACGGCGAGAGAGGAGGCGGGGAGAGAATTGACGGAGTAAAGGAAGGAGAAAGGCTGGCTGGAAGGGACGGGTTGGAGAATAGTGTTGCCAACTGCTCAGTAAGGAAAGTAGCCATTGGCTGCAATTTGTGATTAAAACCCCTTGAATGTTAGAAATGTTACAAATGAACTCCAACAAATGGACTACGTCTGTTGCTTTTATAAATAGGCAGAGACTTCCGAAAATAACTCCATTTTAACGTAAATTACATGATTTTTTTTTTTTTTTTTTTTTTTTTTGACAGTCAGCAGCGGCTTTAGGTATGCGCAGTTCGTTGCAGCGTGTTTGAAGAGCGGTGTGAGTGTGTGGTCTGACTGAGACTGCGCTGTGAGTGTCGTGGGCGGGGCTCGCGGCAGCACCTGCTGCTCGCTGAGGAGAAACTGAAGAGCATGTGTGTTCATTTAAACTCTCAATAACAAACAAACTACGTTGGCAAGTTGGCAACACTGTTGGAGAACAGCAGGAGGAACGCAGAAATGGAGAAGGAGGATGACAGAGAGGGGGTTCGAACGACTGAGGGGAAGAGGGAAACGAGAGAGACGAGAGAAACGAGGCGCTGAGGCGAAGTTGGTGCCGCGCCAGGGGTGCGAGAGCTGCAGCAGCGGCGAGGGGGAGTTGGACGACTGAGGGAGGGGGAGTTGGACGACTGAGGGAGGGGGAGTTGGACGACAGAGGGAGGGGGAGTTGGACGACAGAGGGAGGGGGAGTTGGACGACAGAGGGAGGGGGAGTTGGACGACAGAGGGGAAGAGAGACGAGAGACGAGGCGCTGAGGCGAAGTTGGTGCCGCGCCAGGGGCGCGAAAGCTGCAGCGGCGGCGAGTTGAGCGGGTGACGTCATCAGGCCGCGACGCCGGTGCAGCTCATGTGCGCTGTTCAGAGGTTCAGTGAAAAGTTCCGCTTTTGGAGCAGAACGGGGGAAAGGGACGCCGCGGCCCTTCAAAAACCCGCTGCAGCTTAACAACAGTCCAATCGGACACGCGAGGAGGCTGGGACTTACTAGGAGAGAGGGGCCCAGGGCCGGCGAGGCCGGCCGAGGAAGACAGGCGTCCGGAGCGGCGAGCCCGCGCAGGAGGAGTAGGGGAAGGGGGAGAAGAGCGGCGGGAGTGCCGAGATCCGGGGGTGCACTGGTGAGGACGACCGACCCGGGAGGAAGAATAAGCAGTAGCCGGAGTAGAACCAGGAGTAGCCGGAATGGAGATTACGGAATTCAGACGACGAGTCCGGCGAGGTGGAGTAGGGGAAGGGGGAGAAGAGCGGCGGGAGTGCCGAGATCCGGGGGTGCACTGGTGAGGACGACCGACCCGGGAGGAAGAATAAGCAGTAGCCGGAGTAGACCCAGGAGTAGCCGGAATGGAGATTACGGAATTCAGACGACGAGCCCGGCGAGGTGGAGTAGGGGAAGGGGGAGAAGAGCGGCGGGAGTGCCGAGATCCGGGGGTGCACTGGTGAGGACGACCGACCCGGGAGGAAGAATAAGCAGTAGCCGGAGTAGAACCAGGAGTAGCCGGAATGGAGATTACGGAATTCAGACGACGAGCCCGGCGAGGTGGAGCAGGAGTGGAGACAGGCTGGCCAGGAGGGAAGAGGTCCTCGTCGGAGGCGGTGAGTTAAAGGTCCATGACGGAGAACAAGCTAATGCTAGCAGGCGGGTGCGGCAGATTCGACTGATGCGAAGTTTTCGTCACGAGAGGTAGTTAGTTAGGGGAGGTATTTATAGGACGGTTGATTGATACGGGGTGGAGTTAGAACGTAGAGTTCGGGCGTGGTCCTTCTCCCAAACTTTTGTTATTACATAACATCATTTAAACAAAATAATAACCAAAAAAATATCAGGATCAAAAATAAATAAAATCCAAACGAAAATAAAGAAGAGAAACAAAATTAATAATTCAACCTCATGGACTAGATGCCGAAATAGAGCAGTCAATTAAAAAATATCAAATCGGATTAAATACAATATAGGCAAAACAGCCCAGGCCAAACACCAGCCTAGGCAAAACAGCAGCAGTCACTAGGGAAGAGAGTGTGCTTAATGCCACCTCGACACGGTCAATGGGGCACTTCAATGGGACACCTAAAAACAAAACAATTTATACAAATAAGAAAAATTATTTTAAATAAAGGAGCCCTTAACCCCACAACTAAGCAAACCCACCTTTAAGCTGGAATCAATATAAATACTTGCTTTAGGTCACCCTGCTTTCAGTATCTGAAGTAATAGGCTCGTTTCATGCAAAAATCTACAAAAAGATTAACAATCCCCATTAAAACAAAAGAGCCCAGAAAAACTTCTAAAGAGATTAAAAGTGAACTTTAAGCTCGAGGAGCATCAGTGTCAGATCACACCATCACTGTTTGGGCCAAAGTGAACTTAATGGGAGACGACCAAGGAGGACACCATTGTTGAAAACAAAACATTAAAAAGCCAGACTGGAAATTGCCAAACTACATGTTGAGAAGCCACAAAGCTTCTGGAACTTTTTGTCAAGACACATCAGCTCTATGTTTACAGACAGAAAAATGAAGCATATGAAGTAAAGAACACTGTCCCTACTGTGAAACATGGTGGAGGGTGCTCTGTTATGTTCTGGAGCTGCTTTGCTGCATCTGGTACAGGGGGTCTTGAATCTATTCAGGGTACAATAAAACCTCAAGACTATCAAGAGATTCTAGAGAGAAATGTGCTGCTCAGTGTCAGAAAGCTTGGTCTCAGCCGCAGGTCATGGGTCTTGCAACAGGATAATGACCCAAAACACACAGCTAAAAACACCCAAGATTGGCTGAGAGGAAACATTAGACTATTCTGAAGTGCTTCTATGAGTCCTGACCTAAATCCTATTGAGCATCTTTGGAAGGAGCTGAAACATGGAGCCGTCTGGAAAAGGCTCTTTCACCACTGAGACAGCAGGAGCAGTTAACTCATGAGGAGTGGACCAAAATACCTGCTGAGAGCTGCAGGAATCATTTAATTGCAGTGATTACCTTAAAAGGTTGTGCAACAAAATATTAAGTTAAGGGTACCATCATTTCTTTCCAGGCCTGTTTCATGAGATTTTTGTATATATTTTAAATAATTCTGTTGAAGCATGGCTGAAAAGCAATATCTGACTTTCATATGTTCATTTTCATTGCATGTTTATGTATTATTACTTTTGTCAGATTCAAGTTATTTTTGTGACCATTGTGGGTTTTTCTTTCATTAACCACGGGGTACCAACAATTTTGTCCATGTGTGTACGTGTGCTCTGTTCTGTCCTCTTTTATGCTAAATTAAACATAATTAATGCTACTTCTGCTGAAATTTCTCTGCTAACGTATCTAAAATATTATTGATGTTAAACTTAAGCTTATATAAGCGCTGAATCGTTTCTCCTCACTGTACAAAAAATATTCTCCACTCAGAGCTTTATGACACAGAGCACATTAGCACCATCTGGTGGCCAAAACCACAAAGTGTTTTATGTGTCTGGTGTAAAATAAACATTTTTCTAGGATTATTGCTTCTAAAACTATGTTCCAGTGCATTTAAACCATGCTGTTTATTGTTTCTTTAATATCATTGAATAAAACTTCATAATCTGTTGTGCATGTATTTATCATCTCAGTTGCTGGGGTGAGTACATACATCCAGGAATGGGAGAATGTGTTCTAGAACAATACATAGAACAATATTGTATTCAGAATGAATTAGAATACACTTTAAAACATACTATGTTTATTAAAATTCTGGAAAACCTTTTAGCTGTTTTCTTTCTAATTACATTCACATTGCTGCTGAGCTGCTGAGCTACAGCTACTGATTGCTCACCTGAACGTTTGAGTATAAATACCCCTCATTTTCAGCTATTAGTTGCTGAGTATTGAATCTTGGTTCCCTAGCTCTTCTACAACACGTATCTCTTTGTTATTCTGCCTTATCGTTTATTGACCCCTTTCTCTTTTACTGTTTACCCTTTTTGCCTTGCTCAGTTTATTGTTTGTTACTTTCTGTTGCTTGTTATTAGACCACCCTTCTGCTTATTCCACTTCTGTCTATTTCTCTGTGTACCGACCCTGCTTTCTCCTCTCTACTGGTATGTTGTTTGTTTATGCTGGCTTTATGTTACTGACCCTGCCTGCTTTAGCCTATCCTTATCTGCTTGTCCCTTTTGTTAATAAACTGTTTAAACTGTTTGACTCATATCAGTGTGTGTCTCTCTTGGTTCTGGTATTCCTGATACATTTATTTACATTTTATTTTAATTACAGATTAATCTTTTCTTTGTATCTGTTATTTGCTGCTATTCTTTATTTTATTAATAATCTCACCATATTTTATTGAAACACGTTTTTTAAATCATCTGATTTAATAATGTGGATTACAGTGTGGCTTTTCTGTTCATCCACAGTGAGAAGAAAAAAAACTTTTCCAGAAAAGAACTGGACCACATATTCAAGGTTAGTACTGAACCATATATATGATGGAAATTATTTATTTTACATATAAATTTAACTTTACTCTAAAGTTTTGATAATCCCTTTTACACATCAGAGCATCCATAACTCCTTTTCTCCTCAGATCAGTGTCATCATCTCTCTCTGTACTGTAACAGCTTTACTGATTCTCTGATGTTTGTTCTTAATCAGAAGCTGCAAGAGAAGTTTATCTCTCTAGTGAAGAACGAGCTGAACACGTTCAAGAAGCTCCTGAGTCCAGATTACCCAGCATGCTCTGAGGGAGAGGTGGAGGATGGTCAGAAGGAGGGGGTGCTGAAGGTCACACTGCACATCCTGAGGAACATGAAGCAGACAGACCTCGCCAACACACTAGAGAGCAGTAAGAGTTCTGGGTCATGAGAATGGGGACCAACTTAAAGGGCTAATTTATTTCCTCAGTGGAGTTCCAATTAGAATAATAGGCAATAGTTAACTGGATTTTGTAATTACAATATATTGTGTCACAACATCAAATGTATCCTTAAACCTAAAAAATATGTACTGTATCAAAGTTGTTCTACACAGGGGTCTTTCATGAAGATCACAGCTAATTACATTTTCCTTATTATCTTCCTCTGTTATCAGAATTGGCCCCAGCATGTCAACGAAAGCTCAAATCCAAGCTGAGAGATAAATATCAGATACTTAATGAAGGAATCTCAGGCCATGTAAAGTCAGCACTTCTGAATGAGATCTACACTGAGCTCTACATCACAGAGGGAGATGGAGGAGATGTCAATCAGGAACATGAGGTGAAACAGATTGAAGTTGCATCCAGGAAAAGGACAACAGAGGAAAGACCAATCAAATGCAACGACATCTTTAAACCATTACCAGAACAGAAACGACCCATCAGAACTGTACTGACTAAAGGAGTTGCTGGAATTGGAAAAACAGTCTCTGTGCAGAAGTTCATTCTGGACTGGGCTGAAGGAGAAGTAAATCAGGACGTTCTCTTCATATTTCCACTTCCTTTTAGAGAGCTGAATCTGATGAAGGAGAAGAAGCTCAGTCTGATGAATCTTCTTCAGGACTTTTTCCCAGAAACACAATATTTACAACCAAGACATTACAAGAGCTACAAGATCATGTTAATTTTTGATGGTCTGGATGAGTGTCGACTTCCTCTAGATTTCCAGAACAATGAGAACTTGGTGAATATAGAAGAGCAAACCTCAGTGGATGTTCTGCTGACGAACCTCATCAAGGGCAATCTGCTTCCCTCTGCTCTCCTCTGGATCACCTCCCGACCAGCAGCAGCCAATCAGATCCCTCCTGAGTGTGTTGATCAGGTAACAGAAGTGCGGGGTTTCAGTGACCCTCAGAAACAGGAGTACTTCAGTAAGAGGATCAGTGATAAGGACCTGGCCAATAAAGTCTTCACACACATCAGGTCTTCAAGAAGCCTCTACATCATGTGCCACATACCGGTCTTCTGCTGGATTACAGCCACTGTTCTTGAGAGAATGCTGAGTGAAGCTGAGAGTGGAGAAATTCCCAAAACCCTGACGCAGATGTTCACACACTTCCTGATCTTTCAGATCAAACACAAGAGCCAGAAGTACAGTGGGAATAGTGACATTGATCCTCAGCAGACTAGAACAAGTATCCTGGCTCTGGGGAAACTGGCGTTCCAGCAGCTGGAGAAAGGAAACCTGATCTTCTATGAGGAAGATCTAAGAGAGAGTGGTATCGATATTAAAGAAGTGTCAGTGTACTCAGGAGTGTGTACTCAGATTTTCAGGGAGGAACATGAGCTGCACCTGGGGAAGGTCTTCAGCTTTGTGCATCTGAGCGTTCAGGAGTTTCTTGCTGCTTTATATGCATTCATCTGCTTTATTGACAGAAGCGTTCTGAATCAGCAAACCTCTAAAAACCAAAACACTGAACTATCTGAACTCTTCAGCAGGTCAACAATGACTGACTTCCTCAGCAGTGCCATAGACAGGGCCTTACAGAGTGAGAGTGGACACCTGGACCTGTTCCTTCGTTTCCTCCTGGGTCTCTCACTGAAGTCTAATCAGAATCTGTTACGAGTCGTACTGACACAGACAGAGAGGATCTCTCGCAGCAATAAGCAAACCATCAAATACATCAAGAAGAAGATTGAGGGGAACTCATCTCCAGAGAAATCCATCAATCTGTTCCACTGTCTGAATGAACTGAATGATCATTCTCTAGTGCAGGAAGTGCAGAAATACCTGAGGAGAGGTGGTGAGCGTCGTCTTCAACAGGCCAGGCTCTCTCCTGCTCAGTGGTCAGCTCTGGCGTTTGTGTTGGTGAACTCAGAAGAAGAGCTGGAGGAGTTTAACCTCAGTAAATATCATCCATCAGAGGAGTGTCTTCTGAGGCTTCTGCCAGTAGTTAAAATATCCAGAAGAGCTGTGTGAGTATTTTTATTCAGGCCTACACTCAGTTTTTAATCAACTGCTGATGTGTAGAATCAGTTTCCATTCAATCACTGATGGATTCACATTATTCACATTGTTACATATAAGCATGCATTATCCTTTGTGTGTAATAATAATCAAACCATCATTTTAATGTAAACAATACATGAAGTTTCTGTCTAAGACTGATTAAATACATTCTTAAAAATGGTTTTGGGCAAATAATATGTTTTTGTTAAAATAAATGCACATCTCTTGCATCTTGCATCTCAATATGCTTTGGAGAAATGATGATTAGCAATACAACATAACAATTTTATATAGAACATACGTTTTAAGTGTCTGTATTTATTTCTAACCTATATATATGTGGGAGAAGGTGTAATGTTTTTCCAGAGTTTAACTGGGAAAATAGAATAAATTCACATACTCCAAAAAGCCTTGCTCATTCTATGTTTTGTTAAACATTTTCTTTTCTTTTTTAACTCATTATAATCTGTCCCAGAGCTTTTGGTGAACTGTATGCCCATGCTGATCACAAATAAAGTGGAGATTTCTGCATGTTAACTGTTTCAGTATAAAGAAACACCAGCTCTCTATTCTTTGTCAATCCATTCAAATATTCTTCTTTGGGTTTATTGTGAAATCATTTGTTTATTCTTGATTTTTAGACTAGCTTCATGTAATCTTGGAGTAAAGACATGTGAAAATCTGGAATCAGTTTTAAACTTGGAAAACTCCACTCTGAAAGAGCTGGACCTCAGTAACAACGACCTGCAGGATTCAGGAGTGGAGCTGCTCTCTGCTGGACTGAAGAGTTCACACTGTAAACTTCAGATCCTCATTTCAGTGTTTCAGGCTATCACAGACCAAAATAACAAACAAGACAACAAATAAAACCGTAATTAATTAAAGAAACTAAATTACACAGAAGGATGTGCAAGGTTAGTCTGAACAGGATATTCTTTCCAGGTTGGCAAAGGGGAGGAGCTCCGACTTTTCCATGCCCTTTAATTTGTCATGGTACTGCATCTACAGACTAAATACAAAAAGAGTAATTGTACTCTTTTATGCTCATTCCCTTTTTCTTTTAATTTTTATGTATGTTTGTATGTATGTATGCATGTATGATAGGAAATGTAAAATCATCAAAAAAGACATACAACATAGTTCATACATGAGCTAAAAGCACCACATATATGTTGTTACTTGCAGAAAAAAAATGAATAAAAGAAAGAAGCTAGGTCCAGCATTCTCTGTGGTAAAGCACAGCACACACTCAGGTTTACTGCACTCTCAGCATAGCTATACATGTAAAAGGGCTGTGCACCTACTGTAAGGAGCTCTTAAAGGGACAGTGTACATATTACTGAATACTGGCGGTTACATATTTCCACCAGGCCATTTAAATCGTAATAAGGTCTTTTCCCCATTGTAAGCATGTGTGCAATAACAAACACTTCCTGAGTCCAATCCTATTCACCATGCATTCTTTATTCCAGTGCCCCACGTTAGCTTTATCTCCCCTCAAAAATACAAGTATATAATAGTATTTTAAATAACACCATTAATAATTGCATTTTACATTTCTTACATTCATTCTTTTATTTACATTTAAATATCCACTATAAAAACTTGTCTTAAGAAGAACAAATGTAATTGCAGTTAATCACAAATGTTGTCATGATTAATCTGATTATATTTCTTAAACAATTGACACCACTAGAAATTTTTTTTAAATGTGGCATGTACAAAAGTAACAGCATAATACATGTTACATTTAGGAAATCACTAAAATGTGTTATTTAAACATTGAAGACATTGTAAAATCATTTGTGCTTGTGTTTATTCCTACATTTTCAGATTAGCTTTGTGTGATATAGGAAGAAAGACGTGTGAAAATCTGGAATCAGTTTTAAACTTGGAAAACTCCTCCCTGAAAGAGCTGGACCTCAGTAACAATGATCTGCAGGATTCAGGAGTGGAGCTGCTCTCTGCTGGACTGAAGAGTTCACAATGTAAACTGCAGATTCTCAGGTCAGTGTTTCTGTTATTTTTATTAAAAATTATCAGTGCTGTCAGCATTAAATCATTAACATATGCTGTTAAGTTGGAATCAGTTATGCTATTTTTAAACCCAAGTTTTGTTTCGGCACCAAGTTTGACCCCAACTTCTGCCGTAATCTGCCCCGCCTCCACCCAACATGCAAATTTCTTATCTGGTTAAATGACTGAAACACTTTAATGCAGTGTCCAGCTGTAATAATCCGGTTCAGACTTCCAGCTCAGACCTGGATAGAGAGCTTTGTTGCTCTCTCTCCATCTCTCTGTTTGTTTTTGTCTCTCTCCATTTGTTTCTCTCTCTCTCTCTCTCCATTTGTGCCAAAAGTTTTACACAAAAAAGTAAAATCCACAATCAAAATGTTAAGAGTCAAAAGCAAACATTGTATGTTGCAAATTCAAAAGAGAAAAAATATATAGCAAATATATATTTTTAAATATACTTGGTTAGATTATTTCAGTTTGGATTTTGGCAGTCTTTGCTTTTATTTTTGTGTTTTTGTGAATTTTTTGTGAAGTTTTTTGGATTTTGCTGTTTTCACAGGTGGGCAGGGCTAAGAAGAAGTTCGCCTTGAATCTCCATTGGTCAGCTGGTTCTGGACTGACCACGCCCACCCCGCCAATTTCAAGCGTCCTTCCAAACACGAGAGCGAAAAGCTTCCAGTGCACAGCAGCAGCAGCGGATTGTGTTTACAATTAAATTTAATACTGTTTAATGTTGTATTATGTTATATTATTCTCTGTTTCACTGCATTAAAAAACTCACATTAGCGTGCAAAATTTTCATGCACAAAGTAGGTAACTAGCTAACTAACTAGCTTAATGACTAGGTAACGCACTAGCTCACTGAGTAGGCAACTCACTAGTTCACTGACTAGGTAATTAGCTAACTCACTAGCTTAATGAGTAGGTAACTAGTTAACTCACTAGCTCACTGAATAGGTAACTAGTTAACTCACTAGCTCACTGGCTAGGTAACTATCATACTTTGTGCATGAATATTTAGCACATCTTGCTAATGTGAGCTTTTTAATGGAGTGAAACAGAGAATAACATAACATAACATTAAACAGAATGTTTGTATGAAATTTAATTGTAGTATCTGCTGCTGCTGTGCACTGAAAGCTGTTCGCTCTCCGTGTTTGGAAAGACGCTTGAAACTGGCGGGGTGGGCGTGGTCAGTCTCAGACGAGGGTTTAGGGAACCCGTCAGTCCAGAACCAGCTGACCAATGGAGGTTAAGCCCTGCCCAACTGTGAAAAGTGTGCCAAAACTCAGAAGCAAAAAACTAAAGCAAAAGCAAAGGAGAGATTCCAGAAGCAAAAATCTTTAACAGAAAAATGCAAAAAAATCAACAGAAAATTTACAAAAACACAAAAATAAAAGCAAAGACTGGCAAAATCCAAACTGAAATAATTTTCAAATAACTGCAAAGGATAATAAAGTAACCAAGTATATTTAAACATATATATTTGCTATATATTTTTTCTCTTTTGAATTTGTAACATACAATTTTTTTTTTTTTTTTGCCCACCACCACCCCCCCTCTTCGGAGGACCATTAAGACTTTATTCGTATTAATACAAACCTCTGATAACTGAGGTCACTGTGCAGAGGGAGGACATAACGATGTGTATATATACAAATTAAACCAAATAGAAAACAATATATAGGAGGAGAGAAGAGAGAGAGAGAAAAAAAAACACAAAAGAAGAAGTTGTGCCCTTGAAAGAAAAAGATAAAAAGAAGAAGAAGAAAAAATTATTATAGTATGGCTTCCTATATTTTTCCATTTATCCATCCCTAACATAATAACACACAGAATAACAAAAAAATAAATAACTAAATAAAAATAGCTAAATGTCTTAAATGTTAAATGTGTTATGTGACTGTGTGCATGTGTGTGTGTGTGTAGGAACATTCATATAGCGGTGATATATGGATGATGTGGTTATAGATATATAATGGATGTGTGTAGGTTATCTGTTAAAGACTGGTGGAGTCACTGATGTAGGAGGTTGTTTAATGCTGACCAGGTTTTTATGTGTTCATGAGTTCTGTTTTTGAGAGATGCAGATATTTTTTCCATTTCTATGTGTTCTGTGAGTGAGTTTTCCCATTGACTGATGGGGATTTTTGTCCTTGATTTCCAGTTTGTGAGAATTGTTTTTTTTGGCGATGGTTAGCACCACCAAAAGTGCTCTGCTTTCTTCCTGGTTTAGGTTTGTGGTTTATGTGTCACCAAGCAGGCAGAGTGATGGGGATGGAGAGATTGGCTGTTTAAATAGTGGAGTTAACCGAGTTATAACAAGCTGCCAGAAGTGTTTGATTGGTGGGCAGTACCATAGAGCATGTGTGTAATTGTCTGGAGTGTTTAGTGAGCAGTGTATGCAGATTTCTGAATCTACTAGTCCCATTTTATGTAACTTTTGCTTAGTGTAGTTTACCCTGTGAATTACTTTATATTGTATAAGGTGGAGGTTAGTATTGTTAGTCATGGTGAATGTGTTTTCCATAATGTTTCTCTAGAAATCAGCATTGGGGGTAATTAAGATATCTTCTTTCCATTTTTTATTGGGATAGTGACTGTTTGGTCTAATTTGAATAAAAGCCTATATATTTTTGATAGAATTTTGTCTCAGGAAGAGATATTAAAGAATTCTGAAATTGGTGGGCTAAGTTCTAGTATTGCGTAATCATGATTTTTGAGTTTAACATAGATCTAAGTTGAAGATATTCCAAAAACTTGTTTCTCTCAAAGCTATATTTCTGGGTTAGATGTGAGAAAGTAGCCGAGTTATTGTTGTGTAGAACGTGGTGTAAATGTGTAATACCTTTTTCTTTCCATTTTTGTAGTTTTGGGTTATTTTGGTCTGCGCATGTTGGTAACTGATTGTCTGCCTTTGATGAAGCCGGTCTAATCAGGATGTATGAGGGATGGGATAACCGTTTCCAGTCTGGTAGCTAATGTCTTACTTATTAGCTTTGTGTCTGTGTTAATTAGTGACAGTGGACGGTAGCTGGATGGTAAGGTAGGATCTTTGTAGGTTTAAGATGGAGTGATATTGTAGCTGTATTCATTTCTGTTGGTAGTCTCTTATTGTGTTTAATTTCTGCTATTACTCTACTGAACATTGGGCCAAATATTGACCAGAAGTGCTTGTAGAATTCTGCGGGAAAGCCATCAGGTCCTGGTGCTTTGTTATTAGGCATCTTACGAAGGGCTTTATGGAGTTCTTCTGATGTTATTGGCTTTTCTTATATGCTTTTTTGTTCTTCAGTTAGTTTGGGTAGGTGTATATTATTGAGGAAAGTGTGAATATCTATTGGGTCTGGATCGTGTTCTGGTGAGTATAGATTTTTATAGAATTTCCCAAATACTTGATTAATTTTATTTCATGTTTGGCTGATTAGTCCGGTCTCATCTTTGATTGATGGAATTGTTGTTTTTGTTCTTTGTTATGTTTTACTTGGTTAGCTAAGAATTTACCAGATTTGTTATTGTGATTAAATTGTTTATATCTAAGTCAGTGTATTAAAACTTGAGTCCTCTTGTTTATAAGTTCATTATACTGTGATTCGCATTCTTTTAACTCTTTTTTAATTTTATCTGATGGGTTTTTTATCATTTCATTTGACAATTCCCTGATGTTGTAAATTAGACTCATTTTCCGTATCTTTCTTCTTCTTACAGGAAGAGTAAGAGATGATTTTGCCTCTTAGTACTGCCCAGTTTCCCATAGTATTGTTGGTGTGGTTTCTGGAGAATCATTTATTTCTAGGAAAGATGCCCACTCTTTTTTGATGTAGCTGTCAAATTCTGGGTCTGTAAGTAACGAGGTATTAAGTCGCCAGCTGAAAGTTTTATATAGTGGATTTATGTTCCATATAAGTGAAACTGGAGCATGGTCACTGATTATTATAGGGTGATATTTTATTTCTGATATATTAGCTATAATAGAATTGCTGGTTAAAAAATAGTCAACGTGAGAATATGAGTGTTAGGCTGGAGAACAGAAAGAAAATTCTTTAGTGTTTGGGTTTTTGAGGCGCCAACCATCGCTGAGCCCTAAGTCTGTCATGTATTGTTTAATGATATCTGTTGAATGCCAGTAACGTGTATTGTGTGCCATAGTTAATCTGTCTATACACGGGTCAATGATTGAATTAAAGTCACCTCCAATTATAATTGTGGAATCTGATATATTGTTTATATTCTTGAAAACTCATGAAAGAAGGATGGGTTATAAATGTTGGGGCCATTCAAACTTGCTATTGTTAAGGGTGTGTTGCTGATGTTAATTATGATATATCTACCTGTGTCTGATATAGTGGTGTTATGTGTGAAGGGGATTTTTTTGTTTATTAGTATTGATACTCCTCTTTGTTTGGAGTTATAGTAGGCTGAGAATATATGGGTGAATTGTGGTGATCTGAGCTTATGATGATTTGTTTCTGATAGATGTGTTTCTTGTAGTAAACAAATGTCTGCCTTTAGTGAAGTGAGATGGTTTAGTACCTTGGCTTGCTTAATCTGTGTCCCAATACTACGAATGTTCTGGGTTATAAATTTAAGTGAAGACATGTTGTGATGTATGGATTAATAATGTTTATCAGTGATATGATATGAGTGTGCAGATGTTTGAGGATATTTTCTGTTGTGTGTGGGATGGAGTGTAAACAAAAATGCATTTTTCCGATCTGAGATATATAGTAGTAATAAAATAGAGGTTGGTGCAAAGAGATAGTACAGAAAGGAGTGATTAAATGCAAACAAAGTAGAAGAGACATAACATAAGACAAAAAGTGTTAGATTTGGTGTGACATACGTGTTATGACATTGAGACATTGCATGCATTAAGTTATTGCTAAGTGGTTCCTTGTGATTTTTATGGGATTTTGTGAACGGATTAATGTGCGTGCATTAGTATATTTGCGGGTGGATGGATGGATGGATGGATGAGGTGGCATGAGGAGTTTTAATAAACAAGTAAATATTAACAAAATAGTAAATTTAGAATCATAAACAACGTCATTTGGTCTATCTTGCACATGTTTAAAAATGAACATTATAAATATAATTTTTGTTATTTTTTTACATTTTAGAGTAAAATTCTCATTTCCGCAACATGTCCGTATCAGAATTTCAGTACATTGTTTGGAAATTTTAATATTTAAACATTTAAAACAAAAAAACTTAAATGCATTTCATACTATAAACACTTTTAGTAAATAAAAATAAAAGGTTTTACATTGAAAAGTAAAAGCAATAAAATTAATAAAGAAAAGGAATGTGTCCAACACTAATTTTCTTATCCTCCACAACAATTTCAATCATTGTTTAAATCCACAAGGAACTTCAATTTTCAAGGCATTTTCATCATTATGGAAGACATTGGCCATGACACTCAAGATGGCTACCATGTAAGCAGTTCTTCTCATATGTTTCTGGATAAAAGTTCAAAGATTGCTCATCAACTTGTCTGCACGACTTTTTCATTGTCCTTACCGATATATCGATATAAGTTTTGAGCCTACAGTTTGAAGTTACAGTTTGTATTTTTGATTATAATATAGTATACAACCCCTGGCAAAAAGTATGGAATCACCAGTCTTGGATGAGCACTCCTTCAGACATTTCATTCTGTAAAACAAACTCTGATCAAAAACATGATACAAAAATAAGGTCATTCCAAAGTGCAACTTGTTGGCTTTCAGGAACACTCAAAGAAATGAAGAAAAAACATTGTGGAAGTCAGTGAATGTTACTTTTATTGACCAACCACAGGGAAAAAAATATGGAATCACTCAATTCTGAGGAAAAAAGTATGGAATCACTCAAATTGAAGGTAGAAAATAACCCAGTCAATTTCCTTTCCCTAAATGGACACCTGCCTCAGATTAGATCTGCTTGTTAGTCTGCAGTTAAAAACACCTGCAGTCATGACACCTTGGAGGGCTGCTGGACGAATTAGAGTGGCAAGAACCATGGCTCCAACAAGAGAAATGTCTCTTGAAACAAAGGAGAGGATTGTGAAACTTCTTGAAGAAGGTAACTCTTCACGCATGGTTGCTAAAGATGTGGGCTGTTCACAGTCAGCTGTATCCAAGATATGGACCAAATACAAACAGCATGGAATGGTTGTTAAAGCCAAGCGTACTGGTAGACCGAGAAAGACATCAAAGCGTCAAGACAAGCAACTTAAGGCCATTTGTCTTGAAAACCGAAAAAGTACAACTAAACAGATGAAGCATAAATGGGAAGAAGCTGGAGCCAATGTATGTGACCGAACCGTAAGAAATCGCCTAAAGGAAATGGGATTTCAATACAGGAAAGCTAAAAGAAAACCATCATTGACACCTAAACATAAAAGAACAAGACTGCAGTGGGTTAAGGAGAGGCAATCATGGACTGTGGATGACTGGATGAAAGTTATCTTCAGTGATGAGTCAAGAATCTGCATTGGACAAGGTGATGATGCTGGAACTTTTGTTTGGTGCCGTTCCAGTGAGATTTATGAAGAGGCCTGCCTGAAGAAAACAACCAAATTTCCACAGTCCTGCATGTCAGGCAAAGGCACTGGGGAGATGACTGTGGTTAATTCTTCTATCAATGCACAAGTTTACATTGACATTTTGGACAGTTTTCTAATCCCTTCAATTGAACAGATGTTTGGAGATAATGAAATAATTTTCCAAGATGACAATGCATCGTGCCATAGGGCAAAAACAGTGAAGGCATTCCTTGGAGAAAGACACATTCAGTCGATGTCATGGCCTGCAAATAGTCCAGATCTCAACCCAATTGAAAACCTGTGGTGGAAATTGAAAAAAATGGTCCACAAGAAGGCTCCGACCTGCAAAGCTGATCTGGCAACTGCTATCAAAGAGAGTTGGCACCAAATTGATGCAGAATACTGTTTGTCACTCATCAAGTCCATGCCTCAGAGACTGAAAGCCGTTATAAAAGCCAAAGGTGGTGCAACTAAATACTAGTGATGTATTTTGAATCATCTTTTGTTTATCTGTTTTTCATGATTCCATACTTTTTTCCTCAGAATTGAGTGATTCCATATTTTTTTTCCCTGTGGTTGGTCAATAAAAGTAACATTCACTGACTTCCACAATGTTTTTTCTTCATTTTTTGGGTGTTCCTGAAAGCCAACAAGTTGACCTTTGGAATGACCTTATTATTGTATCATGTTTTTGATCAGAGTTTGTTTTACAGAATGAAATGTCTGAAGGAGTGCTCATCCAAGACTGGTGATTCCATACTTTTTGCCAGGGGTTGTATTAAGGTCTAAATGGACACTGTAAGTGAAACTTGATCTAGCCCTCATGGTGCCTTTACAGTTAGCATAAAATTTTAAAGTCACTCATCCTCCAACCGAATTCTCACTTACCGCTACATTTCAATACCTGTTGCGGTAATGAGATGAACTGTTCCGGTAATGAGAATTTGATTAGGAATTATAATACAGATGCCTTTTTACTTCCTGATTGTCATAACATGAGCAATACCCTGAACATTTTCTCCAGTAGACCATTCTAACTTAGCTATTGCAAACCACCAGTAGAGGTCACTAATGTTCCGTCTTATCTGGCCTGAAACTAAATCTAATTCCGTACACAGAATTAGATGTTAGACCACATAACCAGAGAGCTTTTTTTTCCTTCTTTGATATATTTTATTGTAATGTGCGATGTGTATTTGTTTACAGGCAGGTAGCTATTGAGAAAAGAAAGGCAGCAGCAAAAGCAAGGCTGTCAAAGTTTAGGGAGAACATTTACAGCAAGAATTACAACATTTAGAAAAACACACACATACTCAACGACACAGACAGTTGTTCCAGTTGGAGTTACTTTCACATGATATTATTTGTGTACAGTCCATTCTAAGGAATTGAACAAAAACTGGAACGGATATCATAATTTCATATTTGCTATTTCCAGTGGGAAAATAAAGACAACACGTGATCTGACCAAAAAGTGCCATGACGAAAAGAAAAAGCAATGGAGGAAAAAAAGTCAGCCAGATATTACAGAACTGACATATGCCTGACATATGGGCAAAACACAAAAAAACTACGTAAATGACTAAAAATAAAAGTTTAGTCTTAGTAGGCATACAATGCTGGATGGTGCATAAAGATAGACAAGATTTCAGAGTTTCTGAGAGGTCTTTCTTTGACATTTGTTGAATGGTTTCCAATAGTTAAATTAGCTGTTGTATTAATGAAGGTGCTGTAGTCTACATGAAAGATTCTTTTGATATGCAAATGTTTGCATTGTAAATTGTCTTAAATAATATGAAATGTTCTTGAAAATAAACATTATTTTCATAATGTAGCATTGTGTGTAAGTGTAAGCTAATAAGTCTTCCTAAACCCTTGCTTAACTGTGAATGAACTGAACTGCTTAACTTTGATAAAAAAAAATGCATTTTTATCATATATTACATGTCATATCACATTGCGCTAATGATCCATTTTTGTGGACTTCATCTATAAAATGGTAATAAAATATGCAATAAAATGGAACAAATGTTCTGAAAATAATATTCATAGTGTGTGTAGAATCCTCTGAATCAGGATTTTGTAAGAATGTCCCGAGTAAGTGGGAGTGGAAGAAAGAGAAAGAACAAGAGAAAAAGGAAAGTTTAGGGGAAATATATATATATATATATATATATATATATATATATATATATATATATATACGTTATAGATCAATTTTATGAGGTTATTTGAGTATTGACCTATATATTAGAGATTGTGCAACGAGAGCACAACGCGCATGAGAGAGAGACAGAGAGTGCACAAACGAAAGCGCTCGGGGGAGAGAGAGAGAGAGACCGCTATTTAGTTACAGTTAAAGAAATTTAGAAAAGCCAGGGAGTTTTGTTTTTGTCACGATATAGCTGTCCATCAACATAAAGTTTGTCGATGGAGACGACTGCTTTTTTTCCCTTCTTTTACGAGTTCTTTCCTCACGGCGAACAGTTTTCTGCGTCTGTCAAGGTTTTCACGGGGGAACGGGTCATTAATTCCCAGGTCTGTTCCTCTAAGTTCTCTTCCTTTGCTAATGAGCTCTTTATGTTTATTATGCTCGACCTTAGCCTAAAATTTTGGCACAAAATTCACTCCATAAAATATCCACTATAAAAACTTCTGTCTTAAGAAAAACAAGTGCGATTAATCACAGAATTTTGGTAGGTTTAATTGGATTGCATTTTTTAATCGATTGACACCACTAGAAATTCTACATGTATAAATGTGTAAATACTCAGGTGTTTACAATGATGATAACAAATCACACAAGAAAAGTCTTCTGCAGTCGTCTTAAAAATGTCCAACTTTAATGAACATTTGAGATATATCACACATTGATTACAAAATTGTGATGCACGAGCAAAAACAATTTTAGAATGTTAGAATTTTAGAAGTTAATGAACTCAATTCTTTGGTCCACATCAATGCTAATGCCGTATTCACAGAGATGCTTACTGTTGAGGTTTGGGTTTCATGTTAATCTGTGTCAACTGTGTTAAGAAACTTTAGTTTTCAGATTTTGTAGTGTTATTAAAAAAAAAAATAGACAAATATCAAAATGCATTTGCTTCCATAGGGTGCTATGTTGTCTTTCTTTCTTTCTTGTTTTCTGTCACTCACTCACACATTCTCTTGCTCTGTCTGCAGATTATCTGGTTGTATGATCACAGATAAAGGCTGCTGTTCTCTGGCTTCAGCTCTAATTTCAAACCCCTCCCACTTGAAAGAGCTGGATCTGACCTACAACCACCCAGGAGAGTCAGGAGTGAAGCTGCTTTCTGACAGACTGGAGGATCCACACTGCAAACTGGAGAAACTCGGGTAGGTCTGAACTAATAATTATGTTATCAACTTGTAAGATAAATATTGTTGTACATGTTGTACATTTTTATCACTCTCGATATTGTCTGTTGTGCTCTTTCCTGTGTATGTGCTGTGCCTCACAGGAAAGCAAAGTGTTGAGAAAGTTAGGGGTTAATGCTGTGACACATTGCATTGTGGGACCTGTAGTAGATCTAGTTGTAGTCACCAGGTAAACATGGTGGAGCAGCATATAACCTTCATTCTGTCATTCTGTCTTATTTTTGTTTACACAGCCACTGTTAATTGTTTATGCTCAAGCTATCTGCACTGAATGCCAAGTACTGTGCTGTAATTCTGTTTTGGCTCATCTTTCTGTTGGTAAAAAGGTTTAGTTTTTACTCCAGAACAGGTGGAAAACTTCAGTGATTGAGAGCTGCCCTGAGCATCGAGTCAGGATAAAAGTTACAAGATTAAAACTGATTCCCACTAACTTTATACACACTGAGAGTCAAGCACCCCAGCAACCAGCCCATGTCTTTAGACCGCACCTGGCTCTTAAAGGGAATGGCAAGTGACATGGTGATTGGTTTATTTCACGATACATGCTTTTTGCACATTTTGAGCCTCTTTGGAGCAACTTTTCCTATCGTAAAGACACAGTGACACACCCTAAATCAAGCTGCATGGTGCACGGCTGACAGCTCACCTACAGATCACTAAAACTGGAGCCCTTAATTTCTAAAGAGATCCCATTAATGTGATTGAGTTGGTTTGTTGACTTTATTTAAAAATGTTGCCTTTGTTACATTTTACATTTTTTAAATTTTCTAATGACCAGTGGCATAAAATTATTTCTTAATCATGATAAAATAATTTTTGCACAATAATTCCTTGAAAAATGTATGGTCCAATAAAAACAGTTGTTGTGACAGGAGTCCACTCAGGTAAGAATATGAATGCAAAAAACATACTTTAGTAAAGTTTAAACCTTTTTTGCAAGCCCACAAGAAACCATTTTATCTTATCTAGGAGATCATTTTCACCCAGTTTCTTTCTTATTATTGAATTATTAAAACTGATCTTAACTGAGGCGAGTGAGACCTGCAGTTCTTTAAAGCTCACCTTCCGTCGTTTTTTCTTTCATTTTAAAATGTCTAGTTGTGGTCTCTAGTATGAATGAATGACATGTGAGCCGTTTTTGTAAAAAAAAAAGTGCTCAGGTGTCTCTGTATAGCTCTTTTTTAATGGACTGTTTTAGGGGTGTGTCCAAAATGACCGGATTCCAGCTTTGCTCATGAATATTCATACATGCAAACAGCATGCAAATATCTCTCCTCTGATTGGCTAGGAGCACTGCGACGCCCCTCCACCGCTCTGCCGCTCACTGCCTCCCACCTCCTAACTGATGAGCGGTGATATTGCGTCGCTTCAGCTCCACCTCTGGGAGTTTCTCGAGCCAAGGTGGGCTGGTCTGTGAGTTTCTGCCTACGTAGGCAGAAAGATAATTCAAAATTCACCCGTTTTTCGGAGGGGGGGAGGAGGGATTTCTTTGCTTAGCTCCTGCAGAAAATGGGGGCTGCAAAACAGTTTAATGTGCAGGTGTACACATTCAACTCGGAGAGACCTACTGTATTCCACAAAAAACAAGAAAAATCGGATTTTCGCGGAAGGTGAGCTTTAAATGTTGTTCTGGGTTCTTCCTGGATGAGTTGTTCATGCCCTTTTGGAGTCATTTCTGTATCTCAGTCACTCCTGGGAACTTTAACCACTGTGCCATGTTTTCCCCATTTGTGAATAAAAGCTCTAATAAAAATAATACTACATATTGTGCATATAAAGCAGAATAAGAGACAGCAAGTATTAAAACTTTATACATGCAGACAGAAATATATATTTAAAAGTATTTCTTTATAAATCAGTTTCTCAAAATCTCACACTGTGCTGATCTGTGTGTGTGTGTGTGTGTTTAGAGTGGAACATGGAGGGAAGATCAGAATCAAACCTGGATTAAAAAAATGTAAGCTCTCTCTCTCACACACACACACACACACAACATAAAAACACTACACACACACAAACACTACAAACAAACATTACACACAAACACACACACATTACATAGAAACAATACACACAAACACTACACACACTACATACACACCCAAATACACACACACTATATACACCCAATACAAACACACTACATACACACACATACACTATATACAAACACTACACACACGCACACTACATACACACTAAACATACCACTACACACAGATACTAAATATACCACTACAAATACACTACACACAATACACACATTACACACCCAAATACACATACACTACATACACACAATACAAGCACACTCAAACACACTACGTACACACACATTCACTACATACACGTTAATTATAACATTACACACACATAAAAAATATAACACTACACACACACTAAATATAACACTACACACACTCTAAATATAACACTACACACACACTAAATATAACACACACACACTAAATGTAACACTACACACACACTAAATATAACACTACACACACACACTAAATATAACACTACACACACACACTAAATATAACACTACACACACTAAATATAACTAGGGACACACTAGGGATGCAACGGTACAGTGTGGCCACGGTTCGGTTCGTATCGCGGTTCTTGGGCCACTGTATCGGTTTGGTTTCGATATATATCAATATTATCTAGCTCCAACATGCAGCACATTTTTAGCCCTTTCTATTTCAAATCAACAAGGTGCTCCTACTCACACTTTCAGAGCCAATTAATAAAGTCACAGATTAATTCAAATCACAATATCTATTATAAAAAGGAGCACTTATTCTTACCATTAGTGAAAAACAGGTAACTGAATCACACTGTGCTTTATCTGCTGACTGTCTTTTACCTTGATTATCAAACTCAACGCTGAAGCCAAAATGTCCCGAACAGCGGATTTATAAGATGACGGCGCCTCTTCAAATATCCTTTTCTCCGTTTAGCGTTCACTGGCCCTGATCACGCAGCTGAGAAAGTTTTGTTTAATTAGTCCTCAAATCTTCAGCGTTTGCCTTCAGAGCTGATTTGCTCCTGGAAAATTCAGAAAACAGTCTGATTGGTTGTTGCACGGTTGTGGAGAGACACGCCGACAGAAGTAATATATAAAAAACTATCAACTATAAAATATAATATACTTAAAATCTGCACAGTAACTATAAGTTATTATTAGTTATATTTATTTCTGACATTTATAAGGATTTAAATTTATGTTCAGTACACAGACTTAATAACTGTAGCTTAATATAGCAGTTATAGGCAAGGGCGTAGGAGCGGGCTTGATATTGGGGGGGACACATTTGCGAATATGAACCAAAGCCCACCCTATAGTTTCCTAGAACAACATTTGTGGAATTATTTTTTATCACAAATAATCTTTTTTTTTCTGTATTTTGTTTATAATTAGTTACATCCAATAAAAGATGATTTTACAGCCTAAACATGTTACTCCACATTACATTTACTGTTGTTAGAAAAAAAATATGTCTGCAATGTCTTATATACATAGTACAAAAACTGATCAGTTATCACCTAATATTTAAAATAATATAACAGTATTGGTTATTATTATTATGTATTGTATGTCAATTCTGTTGTATATTTACATTTTCTTTGGTTCCTGCGCTTTTATGTTTTTTTTACTGAGAACACTTCTTTCTACTGAGAGAATGTAACTACGTTTCCTAGAGATTTTTGGCAGAAGTTAATATAAACGTCAGGACATGTGGTCTTACTGTGAACTACATATGAACAGAAGTCAGGTTAGATCAGTGTTTCTTAACCCTGTTCTTACATATTCTACTGCATATTAACACTGTTCTGCATATTCTACAGCTTCCTCTGTTTAAAGGCACTTTAATAAAGTAAGTGGTGGTATGATGTGTTTAATAAACTGCTGGATATACATAATGATTAATTTAGGATCCATAGGGGGCTAAGAGATTTTAACAGGTAAACTCAATAAATGATTGTTTATTAGCTGATCAGTTGGATCTGATGGAAAACACAGTTTTAGGGCAGTGATGATCAGGGTTAAGAAACTGCTTTAAACTACCAACATTACCCAGTGTTGTACTAAATTCTGTCTATCCTCTACATCCAGCTTCTAGCTAACTGCAATCCTACATTAATAAACAGTTTAAAAATGAAATAGTGATTAGCTGATCAGGTACAGGGCAAGTTGAACATTACGTATATAGTTTTTTTTCTTTAATCTTGACTCCCAATCATTTCAAAGTTAAGCTAGCTCACTAACACAGCTGCAGATTATTAATCACAGTGGGGTTAAACTGTGTGCTGATTCAGAGACGTGTATTTTTAACCAGCTATCAGAAACATATCATCACAGTTTACATGATTAGATACCGTTACCTTTCTTTTAGAAAAAAAAATCACCGTATATCCATATCTTAAAATCAGCTGCAGCCGATCCCGCTGCTAAATCTCACAGCGAGGGAGGGGCTTCCCCCCACCAACATACTGACACCTCTGCGCCACAAAAACAGCAAGCTGATTGGCTGTTTCTCCTGAGAGGCGGAACTTAATTCCGGAACCGGCTCCGTGATTGGTCCGGTCTGTCTCCTCATTAATAGCACAGCTGAGCTGAGCGAAACAATATCATTTTTGGGGGGACAAATCCACCTGTTTCTAATATTGGGTGGGACATGTCCCACCCATCCCCCCCGGTTCCTACGCCAATGGTTATAGGCATTCTGCTGTTTGAAAATTTTAACAGATGCTTATTCTCACTCAAATGCTGGAGTTTTATAAACAAAAAATTAAAAGAGGAAAGCACTTTGACTGAACAGGAATTTATTTTATTTCACAAACATTTGAAATACACAGAAATATAAAGCTATATGTTAGCGTTCGTTTCTTATCACCAGGGCAAATTTATTAAAATATAAAATATATTAATTCATTAAATAAAATCTCGTCCAGCGCTCTAAAAAGCTGCAGGCACACGTAGCGAAGTTTGGCAGCGTCCGCACGGCGTGGGATTACCTCTGTTTTCTTAAAGAAAAATTGTTTTAATAAATAACGACGGATCAAGTTTAGTTTAAACTGCAAAACCATGATATAAAACTCAATATAAAAACACCACTGTCATATAACCAAGAGAGACATCAGGCAAAATGCACTTCTCCCCTCTCTCTCTCCCCCTCTTTCTTTCTTTCTCTCTCTTTCGAAACTGAATTCAGAGCAACGCTTAAAATAATATAAAACTCAATTCAGTTAACTAAAATAAGACGAGTGCGGAAACGTTAATTAAATATTGTCAAATATAAATAATAGCTTGAGGTTTTGGTGAGCTTATTTCCATGTTTTGAAACTGAAACTTTTATTACTATCAGGCTTTTTATTCAGAAAGCCTGTATTTGTTTTAAATTAGTTTTTTTTAATGAGTTTATATTTTATATTACTTAAGTTTTTATTTGTATTATTTTATTTATCAAAATAGTTTATATAAATAACTATATCATATATTTTATATATATGTATATATATTTTCCCCCATGATTCCCATGTTCTTAGTTTATTGATATTAATTTTATAATTTCTTATTATTCTTATAATTTTACTTTATTTTCACTACTGTTATTTTTTTTCATAAAATATAAATTCTTTACTTTTTATGTGTCTTTTTATAATCTTTTTCAAATTTCCTATTTTTCCTTTTTTACGCATATATTTTATTCGTGTAGAGTAAATGTCACTTTTTATTTCTATTTTTTTTTTTTATATATTTTTTATCTGTTTTAAACTGTAAATGCTCAGCTGCATTGTAAATGAGGATCCCCCTCCAGTGTAAATAATGGTTGATTGCTTGATTAATATTCAGTGTTGCAAACCCAGTTTTTACATAAACAATAAAGAGAATAGAGAATAAAATAACATTACTCTTCTCTTATATGAGCTGCTGGTGAATCTTCACAGTGTGACGGCGCAGTCCCCCAGCACGCGCTCAGCAGCCCCTCCCCCTGGCCATGGGCGGGGCATGTACAGCGGGAGAGCGTTTGTTCACTCTGTTAGTGCGCACCCAAATACCACCGTCCATCCGGGTGTATCAAACCAAACAGACCAATAAAATACAGAGAACCGTCGCATCCCTAATACACACTAAATATATCACTAAATATATCACTACACACACTAAATATAACACTAAATATAACACTACACACTAAATATATCACTAAATATAACACTACACACTAAATATAACACTAAATATAACACTAAATATATCACTAAATATAACACTACACACTAAATATATCACTAAATATAACACTACACACTAAATATAACACTACACACACTAAATATAACACTAAATATAACACTACACACTAAATATAACACTAAATATAACACTACACACTAAATATAACATTAAATATAACACTACACACTAAATATAACACTAAATATAACACTACACACTAAATATATCACTAAATATAACACTACACACTAAATATAACACTAAATATAACACTACACACTAAATATAACACTAAATATAACACTACACACTAAATATAACACTAAATATAACACTACACACTAAATATATCACTAAATATAACACTACACACTAAATATAACACTAAATATAACACTACACACTAAATATAACACTACACACACTAAATATAACACTAAATATAACACTACACACTAAATATATCACTAAATATAACACTACACACTAAATATATCACTACACACACTAAATATAACACTACACACTAAATATAACACTACACAAACACTAAATATAACACTACACACACACTAAATATAACACTACACACACTAAATACACTCTGTGTGTGTTCTTGTGTTCAGACGGCTGTGATTTCACTCTGGATCTGAACACAGCGCAGCGTTATCTCTCTCTGAGTGAGGAGAACAGGAGGGTGGAGAGGAGAGTGGAGCTGCAGTCGTATCCTGATCATCCAGAGAGATTTGATGGGTATCCGCAGGTTCTGAGTAGAGAGAGAGTTACTGGTGTTACTGGACGCTGTTACTGGGAGGCCGAGTGGAGCGGAGGAGGAGGAGCTGCTGTAGCTCTGAGTTATAAAACCATCAGCAGGAAAGGAGGAGGATCAGACTGTTGGTTTGGAGGGAATATAAACTCCTGGAGTCTGATCTGCTCTGATAACAGTTACTCTGTTCATCACAATAATAACAGAACTGAACTCTCCACTCCTCCCTCCGGCTGTAGGAGAGTAGGAGTGTATGTGGACTGTCCCTCCGGCACTCTGTCCTTCTACAGAGTCTCCTCTGATACACACTCACCCTCACACACACCCTCACACACTCTCACACACTTACATACATTCTACACCACCTTCACTCAGCCCCTCTATGCAGGGTTTGGGGTTGTTTATGGCTCCTCAGTGCGTCTGTGTAAGATAGAATAACTCTGTGTGTAACAGAGATTCGATGTGTGTGTGTGTGTGTGTGTGTGTAGAAGGGAAAATGTGTGTATAAATATAAGAATGTAAATATTTTATATAGATGATTTTGTCATTTTTTCCAGAACTTTTATTTTAATTACTGTTATCTTTATTCACTACTGTTATTATTGTTAATTAATCTTTTATTTTATTGTAAAATTGGTTCATATTAATAAAGCTAAATAAATGAAGAAAGGTGAAGAGGAGTCTGATGATTTTTTGTGTGTTTGGTTTGTGTGGTCAGATTATGGTGGAAGTTGGAGTCGAGTTTGGTGGTGTAATTAACATTTCTGTTTTTTGGTCTTTTGCTTCTTGTAGTTACTTGTCTCGTCTCATCTTGTCTTGTCTCGTCTTGTCCATGACAGCGTCTGCCCCTCAACAAAGCTGCAGTACCGTCCACTGAAGTCGTGTGTCATTCTGTAGTCCTCGTATGGCTTCGAGGTCAAAGGGTTTTTTTCTCTGTAAGGAAAATGAACGAGCTTTTCAAAAACTGTTCTCTATCACATGCTGTAGTAAATAAATACACTAGGGGTGTGACGAGGCACGAGATCTCACGAGATTAAAACTTGATATTTCTCGTCAGGCTTAAAACTGTCTCGCGGGAAGCACGGGTGCAACTACATACTTTTTGAGGTGTATGCAAACAGACTATCGGCGCCCCCTTTATCAAATATCGCCGTATTTTCAGACATGTTTTAACATCAGTGCTAATATCCAGTGCAAGACCTTAAAACCCCTCAAAAATCCTCCTCAGAGAGGTGGTGGGGGGGCTGGGGCGGGGCTTCCCTACTAGCCCACAGTGCTCCGCAAAACCAGCAAGCTGTTTGGCTGTTTCTCCTGAAAGGCGGAACTTTATCCGTGAACTGGCTCTGTGATTCGCATTAAGAGATGTTCCATTCACAGCCTGTCTCCTCACTAATAATCAGTGTTGGGCACGTTACTTTGAAAAAGTAATTAGTTATAGTTACTAGTTACTTCTCCAAAGAAGTAACTGAGTTACTAACTGAGTTACTCCACTATAAAAGTAACTAGTTACCAGTAAAAGTAACTATTGCGTAAAAAAAAAATTAACTAAAGAAAACAAATTATGTAATTACTAATATTATTAGAAAAATAAGAAACGAAAATAAACCCAAAATGTTGACAAAAATATAATCTAACGAATTAAACAAAATAAGAAACAAAAAACTCCACAAGACCGAAAAAAATTACTAAGACTTGTAATACTGAAAAAAAAAACGGAAAAACCAAATAGCATCTGGGGATACAAATTAAACAAACCAAACCACACTCAAAGAAAAAATGTCTATATAAACAAAACAAAAGAATGGACAAAAACAACAATCCATTAAAAAACTCATTAAAACAATCACAGGCTTTCTGCACATAATAATAAAAGTTTTGGTTAGTTTCAGTTTCAAATCATGAAAACAGCTCACCAAAAACTCAACCTATCCTTTATATTTGACAATGTTTGATTAACTTACAGGTCTTTACTTATTTTTATTTAACTGAACTGAGTTATATATATTTTATAATATTTATAGCCTCGCGCTGAATTCAGCTCCGCGCTGCGAGAGAAAGAGAGAGAGAGAGCAGCGCATTTTGCCTGATTTCTCTTTATTAATTATCAGTACATTTGTTGGCTTTAGTGAATTTAATAACATGAATTTAACTACACTTGTCTGACCTTATTTATTAAAATGTTTTTTTTTTTGAAGAGAAATGTTATTCTGCGCGCGCTGCGCCAAGCACCACTTTGCGTGCCTGCAACATTTAAGAGCACTGGATGAGATCTTAATTAAATAATTAATTAATATATTTAATATTTTAATAAATTTTCCCTGGTTATAAGAAACGAATTCTAACGTATAGCTTTATATTTCTGTGTATTTCAAATGTTTTAAGTTTTATATAATTGACGGGCAGCACCAGACGCCGACAATGTGCTTTATTTTTCAGATATAAAAGTATAATTCAGTTAAATAATAGCAAAGTTAAATTAAATAAATTTATGTTTAGTCTTTTAATTTTCCATATCAAAAACTCTTGAAATTCTTACACAGCAGAATGCCTGTCTGCTACAGTTATAGTTAGTTATTTAGCACTGGCCGATTCGAAACGTGTTCGTTTCAAATGTTTACTCCGAGTGGCCAAAACGGTTAAGTTAGGGCTGAGGGTAAGGTGTAGGTATAGAAAGCTCCCGTTTTGCCAATGAACACTCATAACCGTGAGCACTGGTCACAAAAATCTGACGGTGACAGAAAACGGTGTAACACCGCAGCGCCGACGGCGCTAGCTAAAATAACTTAAGGCAGCTAGCTTAGCTAAACACCTGAACTTATGAATAATGCTACTGTTTCTGGAAACTGCGAAATGCCCTGCACAAATATAAACCAAAATGTATAATTTCTGCCTGTGGCAGGTTTAAAACCTTTGGTAGACAGCCTTAAGTCTTTTTAAAGACACCCGCGGAGACCCTGATGTAAACGGTAGCTTACTGTGTGACCCTGTTGATATAACGTTAGTGCTCCTGGATGTTTGCGCTTCAAGTGCTCCTGCATCAGCTCCATTTTGCACATATGGCAGAGGACCACATTGTTGCCCTTTTGCGTGAAATGCTCCCAAACTTTAGATGCCCGCTGGCGTTTTTTTGTAGCTGGAGATTGCTCTCCGGAGTCCATGCTCTCCACAGGCGCCGCCATGTTTATGACGCGCGTTATGCAAATCGATGTATTTTCGTAATCGATGACGTCGATTATGTCGACGCGTCGCCCCAGCCCTAATACTTACCTGGACGTCCAAATGTATGCATGCTTGTCTTATTATCTGTAAATAAACCTACTGAAAAGGATTTAATTGTATACACGCTTTGCAGAGCATCAAATCACAGACCAATCACGTGTGGGGTAAGATCACCAAATGCTCTCCTCAGTCAATCAGATCTGTGCAGACCATTGACAGTATATATTAACTGGACCAAGCCATCCCGCTGATTTCAACGGAGCCAGGTGAGGCCAATCGTGCCACTTCGTGATCGGCTTCTCATGGGGCGTTAACCGGGAAAGTGAGAGACTGCGCAGGCGCCAGCATGACGCGAATCTTCCGCGTGCCGTGCAAACAACCGTACTGTTTATAGGAGCTGCACAGAACTATTCACTCCACAGTGAGAAAAGCTCCATTCCGTCCCAGAATGGGGCTTTTATTGAATAAACAGCAGATAAAAACTAGTATTACTGATATCCAATATTAGTCCACGGATTTACTGAAGAATAGTTTTCTATATAACAAGCATTTAGAAACTCAGTAATAATAAAAATAATAAATGTGTAATATAAATTACAGTTATATCTATACATTTTAATTCTCATAGTCTATCTTACTTCTATTTACCACTTTCTTACTATCTACAATGTATTATAACTGTTAGTAGTAGCATTATATTTGCATAATAAGAGGTTACTTTGACCCTGCTCTCATTCAATCAGCTCTGTACTTTTAAATTAAGAGGAGCAACTTCTCCAAACATTACAGCACTGTATTTTGGGTCGCTGTCTTTTTACGTCATCGTTAGCATAGTTGTACAAACAGATTATTAATCTTATGGATCAAATTGCAGAAAATCCGTTCTTTGTAGAAAAGAACACGGGTCGTGTCATAATTGAAAACGGCTTGGAAATACATTTATTATTGGTTCAAAGACACCCCGAAATGAATGGAAGTGAATGGATAGCTTTGCTCAAATGGTCCTCTCATCCCTCAGCAGCACACTTCCGGTGGCACGTTTTGGAAGGGAAAAGCTGGGGGCCTGGTGCAGACGCGGTAAGGAAAAAAATAAATAAATAAACACACCGCTCCTCACGCGGGATCGAACCCGTGTTGTCAGGGTCGTGGTCCCGCTGCTCCGGCTGTTGAATTGGGACGCGGCCATGAAAAAAACGCCTTTATAAGGAGATAGGGAGCCAGAGAACGGGTGGAAACTAAAGTCACGCCGAGCGCGTTAACACAAGTTAACAATCGGTCCAGACCTTCTCTAACTGGGCCATACTGAATTCTAATTAAATACCCCTGATATAGAAGATGCTTCAGCTACTTTTAAGTTGTATGTCTGGCTGCATTTTGGCTCCAGTGGAAACAATAAACGGTAACAGAGTGACCAACAAGACACAAACCATATGTTAATACTGTAAGTAAATCCTACACGTGACTGTTTCATAGGCAGTTGTACTAATCCCTTAGCTCTGTACTGTATTTAAAAAATGTTCTGTCTCTGTTTGCACTTCAAGCATAGTCTTAATATGACTGGTTGTGGTTATGAATAGTTAAATTACAAGAGATTTAGGAGAAAAAACACAAACCCTAGTCTTAATAAGACTGGTTGTGGTTTGCACTTATTGTTTGCACTATATAAGACCTAGAATAGTTTTATTTGAATTATTTATTCTTATTTCTATTTCTTATAGAATCAATGTGTGAGAGAAACCAGTCTGTTAAGTTTGCGTTATATGATTTTGTCAAATAAAACTTTTATTTTTTAAATCACGTCTTGTCTCGTTCTCGTGAACCCAGTATCATGTCTCGTCATATTAGTGTCTCGTCACACCCCTACTGACAACTCAAATAGTCGTGTAGTCTGAACCTGGCAAAACAGGAGCACGTTCAGTAAATATGTGCTACGTGTTGGTCTGCGGGATGCGCCAGTAATCAAGGTAAGACCAAGGTTAATTCTGTTTTTTCTCTCATTCAGTGTTTCTAAAGCACATAAAAGATCACATTCTTAGTAAATTTATCTCACTCGCATTTAGTGAACAAGTTATCTGTAAAATTCCCCACTGATTATTCTATTCCACCTTAAATCTATCTTAAATGTGCAGCTCGAAATTTCTATCCGATTAATCGAGCTTGTATTTAATACAAGCTTGTTTTTGGTTGCACTTGAACCCTAAAGGTTTAAGTAAAACCAAAATAAAGGTAAACAGTTTTGAACCATCTCTGTGATTTTTTAGCCCATAATCGCCCAGCTCTAGTTTGAAAATAGAATTTGCAGTACATGTAGTGTCCAAAGTATTTACCGTTTTGCCAGCCACCATCTTGCTGACATCTTGAAGGTTGGTCTTCTTATCTGCTGGAGGATTCCTAACACCAAACATCAATGCAGTTACCGTCACATCAGTTCTGTTGTTTATCAGCACATCAAAGTCTGACGTTCCCTTTAAACCTGACAAACAAACAAGCATATTAGGACAACACATTGATAAACAGGGATACATTTGTATATGACAGAATCACTCACTTTGGGTTTTTTTCACGTTCCTAAAGGAGAGCGCAGTCCTGTTCTCTTCAGCCTCCAAGAATCTGTGCCTCTTCGTAGGGCTGAAGATCACAGCATGGTGAAATTCCTCTCGCCCGGTCTGCAGCACCGCAATGAATGAATTCTGTTTGCTGAAAACTTCACTGGTGACACGTGGTGAATAAAGCCGGAAACTGTCTCAGTTTCTTCTTTAGGTCTTTTTGTGGGACTTGCCATCTTTACAGTTAGCAATGCTAAGCGTCCTGGAATAACAACGTCTTGTAGTCCTAGAAAATAAGCAGACAGGAGCCTTTTAAAATCTGCAACTGAGCACTTGTTTAGACCTATCCAACAAAAAATACCATCTACTGTCTTGCCAATGTTGGATAGGTCTGAACAAGGGCCCAAACAAAAAGTTCACATACATTTACCAAGAAAATGCACTTCCTATACATTCATAAGAAAGCTAATTTCAACTTCTCATAAAACGTAAGCCTGTTCATCACAATTCACATCTCAAATATATATATATATATATAATTTCAGAAATCATATTGATTAATAATATTTAGTAGTATAACCATGATTTATAACCCACATTGAAAACCTCGGGAATGTAATTAACAGGAAGATGGATGGTCACAACACACAAAACAATCAAAGTTGAACTGCTTGAATCTTTGAGCCTGAAACAGCATAACGTCACCCAAAAGCAGTGTAAGACTGGTGGTGAACATGCCAACACACATGAAAGCTGTGATTATAAAAAATTTGCTTTATTTAAGATCTGAAAGCACAGCATCTTTTTCCTTTTTTTTGACCATTTTACATTTTTTGCAAAGAAACGCTGTAAAGAATAATATTTTTATTTAGAATTTAGAAAATGTTGTCAAAAGCTTTCGTAACAAATTTATTAACTGACACATAAATATAAATAGTAGAATCAGAGAAACGAATAATTTTGAGGTGGTCTCATTTTTTTCCGAAGCTGTGTGTGTGTGTGTGTTTGTGTGTGTATATATATATATATATATATATATATATATATATATATATATATATATTCGCACACACAAATATACTGAATACGGAGTATGTGTAATAGTGTGTGTATGTATGTATGTATGTATGTGTGTATATATATATATATATATACACACATACATACATACATACATACACACACACACACACACACACACACACTGTTACACATACTCCGTATTCAGTATATTTAATTGACCAAATCATGAAACTTTTGTTTAATCTTGGGCCCTATCGTACACCCCGCGCAAGCCGTGTAGCGTGGCTCGTTGCCATCGTACACCCCGTCAACAGTCTATTTTTCCGCCTTGCGCACGCGTCCTTAAAATAGCAATGGACTTCTAGAATATATTAACGCCGATGGGCGTGGTGGTCTGGAAATGACGTGTTTTCAGGTAAATTTATGGTGTGTTTCTATCTTGGCGGCGGAAAAACGCGTTGCGCGATTGATCCTTTGAAAGGACGTCGAAATTCAATGGTCAGTCGCACAACCAGAGCTGAATCATGATCATCCTGCGCCCTGCGCTCTAAAAAAATCCATACCATCACTTCCTTACCACAGTAAAAAAAAAACTTACCCAGAGCCTTCAGCAATTAACTATTAAAATAAAATATACTTAAAAATCTGCATGACAGTTATAAGGACTTATATTTATGTTCAGTATGCAGACTTAATAACTGTAGCTTAATATAGCAGACACATGCATTCTGCTGTTTGAGAATTTTAACAGATGCTTATTCTCACTCAAACGCTGGAGTTTTAGAAACAAAAAATAAACATAATGGACAAATCATATATATATGAAAAATAAAGCACATTGTCACCCTGGCCTCTGTGGCTGTCCGTCAATTATATACAACTTAAAACTTTTAAAATACACAGAAATATAAAGCTATATGTTAGCGTTCGTTTCTTTTCACCAGGGCAAATTTATTAAAATATTAAATATATTAATTCATTAATGAAAATCTGGTCCAGCGTTCAAAAAAGACCGCAGGTGCGCGCAGCGTGTTTGGCAGCGCACGGCGCGGGATTACCTCTGTTTTCTTAAAAAAGTCTTTTAATAAATAAGGTCGTATCAAGTGTACTAAAATTAATAGTATAAACTCACTATATTTAAAGATAATTAATCAAAAGAAATTAGGCAAAATGCGCTGCGCCTCTCTCTCTCTCTCTCTCTCTCTCTCTCTCTTTCGCAGCAAAGAGCTGAATTCAGCGCAAGGCAACAAATAATATAGACTCAGTTTAGTTAAATTAATTAAGATGAGTGAGGACCTGTAAAGTTAATCAAATATTGTCAAATATAAAGGAAAGGTTGAGGGTTTGATGAGCTGTTTCAATGATTTGAAACTGAAACAAACTGAAACTGAAACTTTTATTAGATAATTGCATATATGGTCCTGTAAGTATTACACTATAAAATCTAATGAGTTGCATGGTGAACTAAAACGGTTTGAGGAAACCCATAGCAGAAACAGGTTTATGGAAGTTAGATGGGGAAGTGGTTATATGCATTATTCCCAGGAACCAATAAGAAAGATGTAAATTGTCCAAAAATAGGGCACCCTAAAGGTCTTAATATTTCATTGAAACAACTGATCACTCCAGTCAGTATAACTCAGTTCATCAATTAACATCAGTGCTAATATCCAGTGCAAGACCTTAAAACCCCTCAAAAATCCTCCTCAGAGAGGTGGTGGGGGGGGCTGGGGCGGGGCTTCCCTAGTAGCCCACAGTGCTCCGCAAAACCAGCAAGCTGTTTGGCTGTTTCTCCTGAAAGGCGGAACTTTATCCGTGAACTGGCTCTGTGATTCGCATTAAGAGATGTTCCATTCACAGCCTGTCTCCTCACTAATAATCAGTGTTGGGCACGTTACATTGAAAAAGTAATTAGTTATAGTTACTAGTTACTTCTCCAAAGAAGTAACTGAGTTACTAACTGAGTTACTCCACTATAAAAGTAACTAGTTACCAGTAAAAGTAACTATTGCGTTACTTGCCCCGAAAAAAAAAATAACTAAAGAAAATAAATTATGTAATTACTATAATTATTAGAAAAATAAGAAACGAAAATAAACCCAAAATGTTGACAAAAATATAATCTAACGAATTAAACAAAATAAGAAACAAAAAACTCCACAAGACCGAAAAAAATTACTAAGACTTGTAATACTGAAAAAAAAACCCGGAAAAACCAAATAGCATCTGGGGATACAAATTAAACAAACCAAACCACACTCAAAAAAAAAATGTCTATATAAACAAAACAAAAGAATGGACAAAAACAACAATCCATTAAAAAACTCATTAAAACAATCACAGGCTTTCTGCGCATAATAATAAAAGTTTTGGTTAGTTTCAGTTTCAAATCATGAAAACAGCTCACCAAAAACTCAACCTATCCTTTATATTTGACAATATTTGATTAACTTACAGGTCCTTACTTATTTTTATTTAACTGAACTGAGTTATATATATTTTATAATGTTTATAGCCTCGCGCTGAATTCAGCTCCGCGCTGCGAGAGAAAGAGAGAGAGAGAGAGAGAGAGAGAGGCGCAGCGCATTTTGCCTGATTTCTCTTTATTAATTATCAGTACATTTGTTGGCTTTAGTGAATTTAATAACATGAATTTAACTACACTTGTCTGACCTTATTTATTAAAATGTTTTTCTTTTTGAAGAGAAATGTTATTCTGCGCGCGCTGCGCCAAGCACCACTTTGCGTGCCTGCAACATTTAAGAGCACTGGATGAGATCTTAATTAAATAATTAATTAATATATTTAATATTTTAATAAATTTTCCCTGGTTATAAGAAACGAATTCTAACGTATAGCTTCATATTTCTGTGTATTTCAAATGTTTTAAGTTTTATATAATTGACGGGCAGCACCAGACGCCGACAATGTGCTTTATTTTTCAGATATAAAAGTATAATTCAGTTAAATAATAGCAAAGTTAAATTAAATAAATTTATGTTTAGTCTTTTAATTTTCCATATCAAAAACTCTTGAAACTCTTACACAGCAGAATGCCTGTCTGCTACAGTTATAGTTACAGTTATTTAGTCTGTGTACTAAACATAAATATAAATCCTTATAACTGACAGAAATAAATATAACTAATAATAAACTATAGTTACTGTGCAGATTTGAAAGTATATTTTATTTTTATAGTTGATTGCTGAAGGCTCTGGGTGAGCTTTATTTTTCTGTGGTAAAGAAGGGGGATCACTCCGCCGCCAAGATAGAAACACTCCAGAAATTTACCTGAACACATGTCATTTACAGACCACCACGCCCATCAGCGTTAAATTTATCCAAAAGTCCAACTCTATTTTAAGGACGCGTGCCAGGCCTAAAAATAGACTGTTGACGGGTGGCAACGCACCACCCTACACGCCTTGCGCGGGGTGTGTGATAGGGCCCTTTGTCTGTTAAAAAAAAGGTCATTCAGCTGCTAAAGTAACGTGCAGTAACAGGGTGTCTGAAATGGTAACGGCGTTATAGTTACAGTAATTAGTTAGATTACTCGTTACTGAAAAAAGTAACGGCGTTAGTGTTAATGCCGTTTATTATAAAGCCGTTACTACCATCACTGCTAATAATACAGCTGAGCTGAGCGAAACGATTCGGGGCTACTGAAAGCCCAGGCCAGGTGACGCCCCTGTGTATTATCATACATGAACAAACAGCTCTTACAGAAAATACCGACTAGAAATATTTTTCCGGCATCGATTTGGCGCCCCCTCTAGTGCAGCGCCCCTATGCGTCGCATATGCTGCATACCCCCTTTTTGCGCCACTGGCGGGAAGAAAAAACTGTTTAGTGTGGTGTGATGACGTCAGGCCCCTGAACACATCATCATCTACCAAGAACCCCATGTACATTTTATCTACACAGAGAATCTATAACAAACACAGTACTTACCTGAATCCTGTAAAAATGGCGGCGCACGAGCCACCCGGGTCCTGATGGTCTGGGTGGAGACCAAGGGGTGTTCTGGGGCAGGGGAGCCTGGGGGTACCTGTGTAAAATAAAACATACAAAATAATGCATTAACATTGTAAAATAATTATTAATACTTACTAGGGCTGTCCCTAACAATTATTCTTTAAACGATTATTCTAACGATTATTTTTTACGATTAGTCGACTAATCTATTTATTGAGAAACATATTTAAATAATTATTATTTTACGTTTTAAAGCAAACGATAAATTATTATATTTATATATAATAACAACAACAACAACAACACAAGCCTACTAAACCAAACCCCACACTTATAATCACTTACATGTACAGCACGTTGGTCAGATCTATAACGCTAAAAATGGATAAGCTCCCATACACCACAACCGTGTGTTGCACTGTTTTCTGTGACCGCTAGATTTTGTGACCACGGGCAAGTAGTTCTCAGCAGACCGGTGCACTGGCCGATTCGAAACGTGTTCGTTTCAAATGTTTACTCCGAGTGGCCAAAACGGTTAAGTTAGGGCTGAGGGTAAGGTGTAGGTATAGAAAGCTCCCGTTTTGCCAATGAACGCTCATAACCGTGAGCACTGGTCACAAAATTCTGACGGTGACAGAAAACGGTGTAACACCGCAGCGCCGACGGCGCTAGCTAAAATAACTTAAGGCAGCTAGCTTAGCTAAACACCTGAACTTATGAATAATGCTACTGTTTCTGGAAACTGCGAAATGCCATGCACAAATATAAACCAAAAATTTATAATTTCTGCCTGTGGCAAGTTTAAAACCTTTGGTAGACAGCCTTAAGTCTTTTTAAGGACACCCGCGGAGACCCTGATGTAAACGGTAACTTACTGTGTGACCCTGTTGATATAACGTTAGTGCTCCTGGATGTTTGAGCTTCAAGTGCTCCTGCATAGCAGTTGTGCTACTGTGATAGACCAGCTCCATTTTGCACATATGGCAGAGGACCACATTGTTGCCCTTTTGCGTGAAATGCTCCCAAACTTTAGATGCCCACTGGCGTTTTTTTGTAGCTGGAGATTGCTCTCCGTAGTCCATGCTCTCCACAGGCGCCGCCATGTTTACGACGCCCCGACGCGGGTTATGCAAATCGATGTATTTTCGTAATCGATGACGTCGATTATGTCGACGCGTCGCCCCAGCCCTAATACTTACCTGGACGTCCAAATGTATGCATGCTTGTCTTATTATCTGTAAATATGTAAATATTGTATAATAACTGTCATGTATAGTTGTCTTACCCACCTGCCCACTAGTTAATTGCTTGTTGGTTTAGCCGGAGGTGGGCTAAAAGTATTTAAGGGCAGGCTGGTACACTATTGGGGGGTCACACACTGGTTAAGCGTGGCTGGTATGTCGACGAGAGTTTTATTGAGATGTTCATTTAGCATTTTGGTGGTAGCTGCCAATCCACCTTTAACTCCTACCAGTGGACAGTGAGTAAATAGTGTGTAAATATTGTACATTTCGTTTTGTTTTTGGTTTTGGGTGCTTCGTTTGTCACAATAAACTCTTTGAAAGGGATACTACCTGGTTCCAGACTGTTTTTACGTCTCTGCATCACCTCTCTCCGGTAACCTCCTGACCACTTGTCCTCACACTACCACAGTGGACTTTTTAAAAGGGATCTGGCAACACAGTAGCGATACCAGGGAGTGTGTGGCTGAGGAGTAAGAGCAGCTCTCAGCAGAAGAGGAAAATTCGGGTATTTGCATAGAATGGGCGGACTACGGTCCGGGTCCGGACCCAAACCTACTGAAAAGGATTTAATTGTATACACGCTTTGCAGAGCATCAAATCACAGACCAATCACGTGTGGGGTAAGATCACCAAATGCTCTCCTCAGTCAATCAGATCTGTGCAGACCATTGACAGTATATATTAACTGGACCAAGCCATCCCGCTGATTTCAACGGAGCCAGTTGAGGCCAATCGTGTCACTTCCTGCTCGGCTTCTCGTGGGGTGTTAACCGGGAAAGTGAGAGACTGCGCAGGCGCCAGCATGACGCGAATCTTCCGCGTGCCGTGCAAACAACCGTACTGTTTATAGGAGCTGCACAGAACTATTCACTCCACAGTGAGAAAAGCTCCATTCCGTCCCAGAATGGGGCTTTTATTGAATAAACAGCAGATAAAAACTAGTATTACTGATATCCAATATTAGTCCACGTATTTACTGAAGAATAGTTTTCTATATAACAAGCATTTAGAAACTCAGTAATAATAATAATAATAAATGTGTAATATAAATTACAGTTATATCTATACATTTTAATTCTCATAGTCTATCTTACTTCTATTTACCACTTTCTTACTATCTACAATGTATTATCACTGTTAGTAGTAGCATTATATTTGCATGATAAGAGGTTACTTTGACCCTGCTCTCATTCAATCAGCTCTGTACTTTTAAATTAAGAGGAGCAACTTCTCCAAACATTACAGCGCGGTATTTTGGGTCGCTGTCTTTTTACGTCATCGTTAGCATAGCTGTAAAAAAATGTTATTTTCTAAAGCTATGAACAGATTATTAATCTTATGGATCAAATTGCAGAAAATCCGTTCTTTGTAGAAAAGAACACGGGTCGTGTCATAATTGAAAACGGCTTGGAAATACATTTATTATTGGTTCAAAGACACCCCGAAATGAATGGAAGTGAATGGATAGCATTGCTCAAATGGTCCTCTCATCCCTCAGCAGCACACTTCCGGTGGCACGTTTTGGAAGGGAAAAGCTGGGGGCCTGGTGCAGACGCGGTAAGGAAAAAATAAATAAATAAACACACCGCTCCTCACGCGGGATCGAACCCGTGTTGTCAGGGTCGTGGTCCCGCTGCTCCGGCTGTTGAATTGGGACGCGGCCATGAAAAAAACGCCTTTATAAGGAGATAGGGAGCCAGAGAACGGGTGGAAACTAAAGTCACGCCGAGCGCGCTGGGCGTGACTAAATCATAACACAAGTTAACAATCGGTCCAGACCTTCTCTAACTGGACCATACTGAATTCTAATTAAATACCCCTGATATAGAAGATGCTTCAGCTACTTTTAAGTTGTATGTCTGGCTGCATTTTGGCTCCAGTGGAAACAATAAACGGTAACAGAGTGACCAACAAGACACAAACCATATATAAATACTGTAAGTAAATCCTACACAAGACTGATTAATAAGCAGTTGTACTAATCCCTTAACTCTGTACTGTATTTAAAACATGTTATACCTCTGTTTACACTTCTAGCATAGTATTAATATGATTGGTTATGGTTATGCATAGTTAAATTACAAGAGATTTAGGAGAAAAAACACAAACCCTAGTCTTAATAAGACTGGTTGTGGTTTGCACTTATTGTTTGCACTATATAAGACCTAGAATAGTTTTATTTTAATTATTTATTCTTATTTCTATTTCTTATAGAATCAATGTGTGAGAGAAACCAGTCTGTTAAGTTTGCGTTATATGATTTTGTCAAATAAAACTCCATTTTTAATTTTTTACATTTTCTTTAAAATTTTATTTTTTAAATCTCGTGTTGTCTCGTTCTCGTGAACCCAGTATCGTGTCTCGTCATATTAGTGTCTCGTCACACCCCTACTGACGACTCAAAAAGTTGTGTAGTCTGAACCTGGCAAAACAGGAGCACGTTCAGTAAATATGTGCTACGTGTTGGTCTGCGGGATGCGCCAGTAATCAAGGTAAGACCAAGGTTAATTCTGTTTTTTCTCTCATTCAGTGTTTCTAAAGCACATAAAAGATCACATTCTTAGTAAATTTATCTCACTCGCATTTAGTGAACAAGTTATCTGTAAAATTCCCCACTGATTATTCTATTCCACCTTAAATCTATCTTAAATGTGCAGCTCGAAATTTCTATCCGATTAATCAAGCTTGAATTTAATACAAGCTTGTTTTTGGTTGCACTTGAACCCTAAAGGAGAGATTTAAGTAAAACCAAAATAAAGGTAAACATAGTTTTGAACCATCTCTGTGATTTTTTTAGCCCATAATCGCCCAGCTCTAGTTTGAAAATAGAATTTGCAGTACATGTAGTGTCCAAAGTATTTACCATTTTGCCAGCCACCATCTTGCTGACATCTTGAAGGTTGGTCTTCTTATCTGCTGGAGGATTCCTAACACCAAACATCAATGCGGTTACCGTCACATCAGTTCTGTTGTTTATCAGCACATCAAAGTCTGACGTTCCCTTTAAACCTGACAAACAAACAAGCATATTAGGACAACACATTGATAAACAGGGATACATTCGTATATGACAGAATCACTCCCTTTGGGTTTTTTTCACGTTCCTAAAGGAGAGCGCAGTCCTGTTCTGTTCAGCCTCCAAGAATCTCTGCCTCTTCGTAGGGCTGAAGATCACAGCATGGTGAAATTCCTCTCACCCGGTCTGTAGCACCGCGTTGAAGAATTCAGTGCTGTTTGCTGAAAACTTCACTGGTGACACGTGGTGAATAAAGCCGGAAACTGTCTCAGTTTCTTCTTTAGGTCTTTTTGTGGGACTTGCCATCTTTACAGTTAGCAATGCTAAGCGTCCTGGAATAACAACGTCTTGTAGTCCTAGAAAATAAGCAGACAGGAGCCTTTTAAAATCTGAAACTGAGCACTTGTTTAGACCTATCCAACAAAAAATACCATCTACTGTCTTACCAATGTTGGATAGGTCTGAACAAGGGCCCAAACAAAAAGTTCACATACATTTACCAAGAAAATGCACTTCCTATACATTCATAAGAAAGCTAATTTCAACTTCTCATAAAACGTAAGCCTGTTCATCACAATTCACATCTCAAATATATATATATATATATATATATATATAATTTCAGAAATCATATTGATTAATAATATTTAGTAGTATAACCATGATTTATAACCCACATTGAAAACCTCGGGAATGTAATTAACAGGAAGATGGATGGTCACAACACACAAAACAATCAAAGTTGAACTGCTTGAATCTTTGAGCCTGAAACAGCATAACGTCACCCAAAAGCAGTGTAAGACTGGTGGTGAACATGCCAACACACATGAAAGCTGTGATTATTAAAAATGTGCTTTATTTAAGATCTGAAAGCACAGCATCTTTTTCCTTTTTTTTTGACCATTTTACATTTTTTGCAAAGAAACGCTGTAAAGAATAATATTTTTATTTAGAATTTAGAAAATGTTGTCAAAAGCTTTCGTAACAAATCTATTAACTGACACATAAATATAAATAGTAGAATCAGAGAAACGAATAATTTTGAGGTGGTCTCATTTTTTTCCGAAGCTGTGTGTGTGTGTGTGTGTGTGTGTGTATATATATATATATATATATATATATATATATATATATATATATATATATTCGCACACACAAATATACTGAATACGGAGTATGTGTAATAGTGTGTGTGTGTGTATGTATGTATGTGTGTATATATATACAGTGCCCTCCATAATTATTGGCACCCCTGGTTAAGATGTGTTCTTTAGCTTCTCATAAATTGAGTTTTGTTCAAAATAATATAGGACCACGATGGGAAAAAAGAGTAAAATACAACCTTTAACTCAAGTGAATTTATTCAGTAGGAAAAAAATCCCACATTAAGAAATAATTATTTAACATCAAATCATGTGTGCCACAATTATTAGCACCCCTGATGTTAATACTTTGTACAACCCCCTTTTGCCAACAAAACAGCACCTAATCTTCTCCTGTAATGTTTCACAAGATGGGAGAATACAGAAAGAGGGATCTTTGACCATTCCTCTTTGCACATTCTCTCTAAATCATCCAACGACCTGGGTCCTCTCCTCTGCACTCTCCTCTTCAGCTCACCCCACAGGTTTTCAATGGGGTTGAGGTCTGGGGACTGAGATGGCCATGGGAGGAGCTTGATTCTGTGTGCGGTGAACCATTTCTGTGTAGATTTGGCCACATGTTTAGGGTCATTATCTTGCTGAAAGACCCAGTGACGACCCATCTTCAGCTTTCGGGCAGAAGCCACCAGATTTTGTTTTAAAATGTCCTGGTATTTTAGAGCATTCATGATGCCATGCACCCTAACAAGGTTCCCAGGGCCTTTAGAAGAGAAACAGGCCCACAGCATCACTGATCCCCCGCCGTATTTCACAGTGGGCATGAGGTGCTTTTCTGCATACTCAGCTCTTGTGTTACGCCAGACCCACTTAGAGCATTTGTTGCCAAAAAGCTCTATCTTTGTTTCATCTGACCAAAGCACACGGTCCCAGTTGAAGTCATAGTACCGCTTAGCAAACTCCAAACGTTTGCGTTTATGATTGTGAGTGAGAAATGGTTTCTTCCGTGCATGCCTCCCAAACAGCTTGTTGGCATGTAGATAGCGCCTGATGGTTGTTTTGGAGACTTTGTGACCCCAAGAAGCTACCATTTGTTGCAATTCTGTAACAGTGAGCTTTGGAGAACTTTTTATTTCTCTTATCATCCTCCTCACTGTGCGTGGTGGCAAAATAAACTTGCGTCCTCGTCCAGGCTTGTTTACCACTGTTCCAGTTGTTTTAAACTTCTTAATAATTCCTCTGACAGTAGATATGGACAGGTGTAGGCGAGTAGCGACTTTCTTGTAGCCATTGCCTGACTTGTGAAGGTCAACACACATCTGCCTCACTTGAATGGTATGTTCCTTTGTCTTTCTCATGTTGAAGATAAATGGCCTCTGTGTCACGTCATATTTATACCCCAGGGAAACAGGAAGTTGTGAATTACTAATTAAATGTTCCTACATACTCTGATCAACTTCGTAAACTACTGTAGAAGTGACAGAAATACTTTTATTAAATTTATTTCCTAAGAATTGTTAGGGGTGCCAATAATTGTGGAACAGGTGATTTTATGAAGAATAATTATTTCTTAGTCAGGGATTTTATTTCCCCCTTAAAATTTACTTGAGTTAAAGGTTGGACTTTACTTTTTTTCCCATCGTGGTCCTATATTATTTTGAACAAAACTCAATTTATGAGAAGCTAAAGAACACATCTTAACCAGGGGTGCCAATAATTATGGAGGGCACTGTATATATATATACACACATACATACATACATACACACACACACACACACACACACACACACACACACTGTTACACATACTCCGTATTCAGTATATTTAATTGACCAAATTATGAAACTTTTGTTCAATCTTGGGCCCTATCGTACACCCCGCGCAAGCCGTGTAGCGTGGCTCGTTGCCATCGTACACCCCGTCAACAGTCTATTTTTCCGCCTTGCGCACGCGTCCTTAAAATAGCAATGGACTTCTAGAATATATTAACGCCGATGGGCGTGGTGGTCTGGAAATGACGTGTTTTCAGGTAAATTTATGGTGTGTTTCTATCTTGGCGGCGGAAAAACGCGTTGCGCGATTGATCCTTTGAAAGGACGTCGAAATTCAATGGTCAGTCGCACAACCAGAGCTGAATCATGATCATCCTGCGCCCTGCGCTCTAAAAAAATCCATACCATCACTTCCTTACCACAGTAAAAAAAAAACTTACCCAGAGCCTTCAGCAATTAACTATTAAAATAAAATATACTTAAAAATCTGCATGACAGTTATAAGGACTTATATTTATGTTCAGTATGCAGACTTAATAACTGTAGCTTAATATAGCAGACACATGCATTCTGCTGTTTGAGAATTTTAACAGATGCTTATTCTCACTCAAACGCTGGAGTTTTAGAAACAAAAAATAAACATAATGGACAAATCATATATATATGAAAAATAAAGCACATTGTCACCCTGGCCTCTGTGGCTGTCCGTCAATTATATAAAACTTAAAACTTTTAAAATACACAGAAATATAAAGCTATATGTTAGCGTTCGTTTCTTTTCACCAGGGCAAATTTATTAAAATATTAAATATATTAATTCATTAATGAAAATCTGGCCCAGCGTTCAAAAAAGACCGCAGGTGCGCGCAGCGTGTTTGGCAGCGCACGGCGCGGGATTACCTCTGTTTTCTTAAAAAAGTCTTTTAATAAATAAGGTCGTATCAAGTGTACTAAAATTAATAGTATAAACTCACTATATTTAAAGATAATTAATCAAAAGAAATTAGGCAAAATGCGCTGCGCCTCTCTCTCTCTCTCTCTCTCTCTCTCTCTCTTTCGCAGCAAAGAGCTGAATTCAGCGCAAGGCAACAAATAATATAGACTCAGTTTAGTTAAATTAATTAAGATGAGTGAGGACCTGTAAAGTTAATCAAATATTGTCAAATATAAAGGAAAGGTTGAGGGTTTGATGAGCTGTTTCAATGATTTGAAACTGAAACTAACTGAAACTGAAACTTTTATTAGATAATTGCATATATGGTCCTGTAAGTATTACACTATAAAATCTAATGAGTTGCATGGTGAACTAAAACGGTTTGAGGAAACCCATAGCAGAAACAGGTTTATGGAAGTTAGATGGGGAAGTGGTTATATGCATTATTCCCAGGAACCAATAAGAAAGATGTAAATTGTCCAAAATAGGGCACCCTAAAGGTCTTAATATTTCATTGAAACAACTGATCACTCCAGTCAGTATAACTCAGTTCATCAATTAATTAATTAATCTATTTATTAATACTACCTACCTATGTTATATAATGGGTCAGGTTGTTCTTATAATGATTCTAGAAGTGATTATTTGATTTATGTTTGTGAACATGAAAAGGCAAGAAGAATATCCATAAGATTGAAGGATATACAGCAGGCTGTTGCAATACATCCAAATACTGATGTGGTAAAAACGAAGCAGTCTGCTTATGCTGTCGACTCCATCTGGGGAGAGGTGTGTCTACAGCTAAAAATATCTAATGTCCTGTCTCACAGAATAAGACTCCAAAACACTGACTACAGGTACCAAAAGGTAACTTCATGTATTGGCAGAATATTGAGCTCTCTACCAGCTCATGAATTTGAGCACTCATATTTACGTTTCTGAATTAGAACCATGTGAGGTTATTTGACATTGTGTGCACTATAGGAACTTGAGGGACAGGATACAGAAACTGTAGTACATGGCCTGTCTAACCCTCTATCAGATCAAGATGAGAAAGTGTTCCACAGCTTAGCCCATGTCTGTCTTGTGTTTCCTAGCCATGTGCTACTGTTGTGTTTTGGTCCTGTCTCCGCCCTAGCCCCACCCTGTCATCAGTTATTTGTAACCCCACCCCCTCTTGATCGATCCTCAGGTGTTTCCAGTTTCCTGTTCCCTCCTGGTGTATATAAGCCCCTTTGTTTCAAGTCTTCTTTGTTTACGTGTTTGCTTTCAGTTTGTTTTCAGTAATACTTTTGTTTATCATGTTTGTTTGTTAGTTTATTAGTTTGTTTATTTGATTAAATATATATTCTGCACTTACGCCCATCCCTTCTCATCCTTAACAAAGTGAGTATTCTGATTACTTCTAAATATCACAAATACTTTTTCCCATTTTAAAGTCTTTATAAATGGAACCCATAACCTTAAGGTAATCGAATAAAAAATATATAGCTTTAGTTTAGATTGTGAAGTGGTATCCAATTTTACAACTTACTATCAAAAGATTAAACATGTTTAAAAGAAAGTTTCTGTAAAAAAAATATAAGCAGGCCAATGTTTCAAATGTGTAAACAGTTATTAAATTGTTGCTTAATTCCCTATTACTTTAAAAGGACAAGGGTATTAAGATTCACTATGTTCCTACAGGTCACTTGTGGTATATTGTGAAAGCCTCTGCTTTCTTGGTCCTAAGGAACCTTGGTGTACCAAATGCCTGCACTATTGTTAAATTTGGTCCGCCAGTGACCGAGTGAATACTTATGTAACATTTATTCAATTAGTTATGTTTTTTTTCTTGGACATTAAAGATGTAACATAAAAGTCTAATTACATTGACCATGATTCCATTTATAAAAGCAATAAATAGAGGAACTGCTATGTTTATCCAGATGAGTACAACCCCAAATCAGTTACCCGTTGACATGATGTGTTGAAAATCACACATTTTAATTCTCTTCACATCTTTTCCCACTGACGTTAGGCAGATAAAACATGAAATATATTTATGAAAGTAGCTGGGAAATAGGAAAAGAAAGAAACATTGGTTATAATTCATTGTCATTTTACATACTGTTGCGTTGCCCTGGGTTGTTATGTGTTTCTGTGGTGCTGTCTGTCTGTGTGTGAGACCCCTCCCCTCGCGGACTCTTGTGAGGAGGGGCCATGTAAATGTTATGCTGTTAGGGGCATCTGCCCTGTGGTAGTTCTGTGGCTGTGTTGGCCACTAGGCAAGGGTTTTTGAGCTTGAGTTGTAGTTGGTTTCATCCTCCTTGCTCTTGTAAGAGCAGTAAGTGAGTGATAAGCATGTAGAGGATTCCAGCAACCTTGATCCTCTCAAACCTGCACTCTGCACTTCCGGATGTTCAGCACAGCAATACTGACGAATATAATCTATCAAACCAGGAAATACAAGTAAGTAGAGGAAAGATTATAGCCTGGAGTGTTTCAAAATGTTGTAGAAAATATTTAAGAGAAAGGAATCTGTGCATAACAGTTCATGGTTCTATTACAGAATGACCAACAGACAGATCCAGCAGCACGAGTGAAGATAAAGACAGTGTGAATCTGGGTTTTTAACTCTCTGTCTACCACAGCAGCCATGCTTCTTTTTTATCAGAAAATGATAATGTCGCCAAAAGCTACACCTTCTGACCACTCCAGGCCAACACCAGAACTTCTGGAGACGGGCTTCACCACAAAGAGTCGAATACGGCTAGGTACCTTCAAATCCCAGTGACTTCACTGTGTTTTTTTTTTTTGTTTGCACGCATTAACAAACAAGAAAAAAATAGAAACAAAAAAGAAAATAAAGAAAAATAAAAAGTACCAAAGTCTGTAAAGGCTTGTAAGCAGTACTCTGTAGTGATGGGACGAACGACTCTGGTGCGTCAGCACAAGAGTGGAACCCTGCATTCCTGTACGTGACCGATACAGGAAGTGTATTGTTTGGATGTGCCGCGCCAAATTGTGTTTATAAGGAAACAAACTGTATCGACATGTATCATGTACAATGACTGTATCCATGACCTCACAGATCATGGATCAAAACAGGAAGTTTTCCACTGTCTGGAATCATTTTCATCTTTTGACACCAAATAAGGTATTTTTCTCATTTGGACATTGTTTACTGTTATTAATTTTTTTATTAAATATGTTTGTACTCTTTTCTGGTAAGGGTTTTTAATTGTATTCAGATGAATGAACTTATTTTATAACACAACATGTTTTATAACACAAGATCTGTTACATTATTGGAAAGGGCAAAAAATGACATTTAGATTGCTTATTATTTTAATTCCGTTTTACTGACAGCTGTCAAACTTATAAGATTTGTTAGAGTGAAAATACATCTTGTGAATTAAACTAAATACTTGAAGTATTTCATGTCCACTTTAAAACACAGACATTGTTGCATTTTTTAAGATATACAGTCATAAACTACATGCCTATTACCAAAATCTGTTTATTAACTGGATGATCAGTTGCTTACAGCACCGAGAAACACTCAATCCACTTATAATCCATATTGTCTAAACCCAGTCATATGGATAAACCTGCTATGAAACTACATCATGGTGGTCTGCATTGCATCCCATTTAGACCCGCCACATGCTGCGGTGCATGCTCGGTTGCAAATGCAACTGCGAAAAAGTTCAGCAGAGCTCAACTTTATGCAAATTAATCCAGCCGCCACGCTGTGTCCAGCCAATCGGCTGCTAACAGCAGGCTGAGACAGGTGAGCCTCGCACACACACACCACAGGAGCCTTTAAACCACAGAAGAGAAACTAAAAAAAGGCGGAACATTGATTTATGGAACTATTGATTACAACAAGGTTAATTAAAAAAATTTAAATCTTACATTTATTATTGTTTACTTCTGTTGCCTCCTTTGAATGATGAAAAAAATGTTACAGATACGCCCACATGGGAGCAGAGAGATCCAGCACGTCCACATGAGTTGAAGAAAAGTGCCAGTGAACACATACCTTTATAAAACAGTCTTATTTACAGCAAAATATTAAAATGTGAAACTACTTTACTGGTCTGTATTTTTACACCAAGGACTGTGTTTATACGTTAGTGGGTGTGTTTTTACACTGAGAACCCATGAATTTATGGAGGACCAAAACTGCCAAAATTAAAAATAAAATAAATAAATAAAAACTTAAGTAAAATCACTTAATAAAAGTACTATGGTGATTAAAATGATAAATAATAATCATAATGAATATAAAAATAAATATATATACATAAAAATAAATACCATAATTTATCATTTGTGGGCTTCATTATTAACACTGTTTAATTTATTTTAATAAAAAAATAAATAAATAAATAGGGAAATAAATAAATACAGAAAAAATGAATGCAGAAATAAATATTTATGTAAAAAATTAAACAAATGAAGGAAATATTATATGATGTTAATAAAGAAACCCATAACTAACAATTAAGATATTTATTTCATGCATATGTATTTGTTTTGATATTAATAATTATTATTCTTTACCATTTTAATTACCATATTACTTTTATTTTACATAATTATTTATTCATTTTCAATTTTGGTCCTCCGTATAAATTAACATTCAAACCCCTTAAAAAACTGCACAGTTGAGTCAAATAACATTTTAATTTACAGAATTCGACTGTGCTTTTACAGAAGATTTATTGAAACATATGTTATTACTGTGACTTTCAGGTATTTTCTTTTTTACATAAAAGATTTACATTTTTTTTATTCTACGGTTATTAAAAAAATGTTTTTATTTCAGTGTAGCCCATCCATTCAAACCTTCATTACCAAACATAAAGCCATGTCTCTGATTGGTAGAGTTCGGTTTAGGACATATGAGTAGCGTATGTTTTTTATGCTGAATGTAGTTTTAAAATATATGTTTTTTTTTTGTTTTTGTTTTTTTTGAGAGAGCTAGCATGATATATGATACATGATATATATATTTATTTATATAAATAAATCTATCTAGTGCACTTTCTGCTTTTTTCACTGGGCATATAAATATCAGGGTTGGCACCGAGTCAGTCAGTCCGTCAAGTCAGTCTGAGCTAGGTCCGTCCGTTAGGTCAGCAAGCTAGGGTCACTGAGCCTCAAGTAAGTAACGAACTTAAGTTACATTATGATAATTTACTGTTATATATATATATATATATACACCTGTTGCCTTATTTGGATTCAAGATACGCCCACACGGCGAGACGAGAGATCTGGTGTTCTGTTGACTTGTGCTACCCTGACAAACCGTGCTACCCTTTTGTGTATATTTAAAGGTAAAAGTACAAAAGTAGCACAATATTAGAGCATGTTTCCAGCAGAAGTTCATGTACTATATTTGGATAGTCTAAACCACCGTATCAGGGTAAAGTTATGGTAGTATGAGTTTATTATAATCTTTTTTTTATTTTAAGATCATATTTTATTATTATTATTATTATTATTAATTGCCATTACACTTTGACAATGTAATGACAGTCCAGGTTATTAAATGAACAAAAAATATTAGAAAAACAGAATTATTATAGTACACTTGAAATAATAATACAAATGTAGGTTAGCACATGCGCAGTGTCTTTAGAAAGCGCGTATCGATGGGTAGCATCACTCGACAGAACACCTGGCATGGCAGAATGTGTTGAATAAAATACGTGTTCTTGTCCTGTGCGGCCCAGCCTCACCCAGTCTCTACCTACAGCGGCCCCCAGATAGAATAAGATTGAGACCACTGCTATAGAGCCAGAGAACCAGCTTAAGTTCCAGACCTGAAGATTCAGACCAGTAGTTCCAATGCGCCCTGTAGCTTTAGCTGTTCGCCAGCTAGCGACGTGAAAAAGGAATGTTGCGCTATCTAGCTTTGTGAGCTACTACAAAATGACTAACGTAAATTAATCTTCTTTAACGGGCTTTAGTAACATCTAACATTAGCTTTTTTAAAAGTTACAGCACGCCTTGGAGCTGCTGGTCTCGATCGGCTGGTCTAATTTTAGGGTAGAGAAAATAGTGTTTAGGCCGCGTTAAAGTGCATGGTAAATATAGTTAAACCCTCGTGCACATTATTTAAGCAAGCTGGAGTAGAATATGAAAAGCTTACCGTTTATGATTAATTTTCTCAGGTCCACAACTAAAATCAGCACGACTGTTTCTGTACTGACACGTTTTCCCAAGATCTTCTTTAAATAAATGGAAGATTTTTAGTAAGATTTTTTGGCAAAACTTTGTACATTAATCCATCCACCACCACAACAAAACTCTCACACTGCTCCAGAAAAAATCTCTAGAAAGGACGATACCCGTTTAAGAATCTCTTCCAGGTTTGCCGGGTCACATCCAAGTGAATACAAAATGAATGGATTCATATGAAAATAATTAAAAATAACTAATTATATTATAAAAATAAATATAACTAATTATATTAAATAATTATACAAAATACTTTCCAAAATCAGTGGAATGCCCTGGCCATGTGGATAGTTGCTATTTTTAATTCACCATTCACCCCCATTGATTGAGGCCTTCTTTCTTAGCAGCACTTGTGTCCCCATTTTAAAGTGTCCGGGTGGAAACAACGTCACGCATCTCTACCAAGCAATTAAAATATATATATTTAGATTATTTTCATATTATTTTTTTATTATGTAATAATTAATCAGTGCTAAGTGTCACATACACAGAACAATAACAACAAAATAGCCCCACTTAGTTCCAAAACAGTTTAATAATATGTATTGTTCTTCCAACCAATCAACACATAATATTTTTGCATATGGACTGTTGAATCATGGGTATACAATAAATTACGTGAAACATAGTGAATAAAATAATATTAACATTTTATTTTGTATGTTTGTGCTCTTTTCGTTACACAGAATGTTTTCCCGCCCGACGACGCCCTACAAAAAGGAGTCACCCATCCGGGTGAAGTGCGTTAGCAAAGTCCTGGTGCCCCGGGCAGAGGGTTGGCAGGTGGTGGACGGCGCGGTTGTCGCTACTGCTATGAAGTCAGTGGCTACGTGTGTGCTCTCTGAAAAATGGCGATTGTTCTCTAATGGAAGAAGGACAGTCCTACATTTTAAAAAACTACAACCTAACCACCCGCTATGGGGAGTTGAAGCTGTTCGTCAGCTCTTCCACTGCTGTGTTTAAATGTGCTAGTGTTCACGTGGCCACTGACTTAGAGGCACGGTGCGACCGCGCCGTACGCCCCCTCTCTGTCAAATTTGAGAAGCCAGGGAATGGCGAGCAGTACTACACTGTAGAAGGCAACGTAATTCGAGTGAGTGGTAGCAATACAGAAGTCCCTTAAGTCAGTGACAGTAACATTATATATTATATCAGTGGCGTGTCGTGAATATAGTGGGTACCCCTTCTGCAACCACCCGCCCTGCCCTTAACCCCAACATCCCCCGCCCGACAGACACATTGATAAATTCTACAATAACTATATATACTCTGTCTTGACTGAGTTATATGAACTTAATACACATAAACAGTCCACAAATACAGCTACAAACTACAAAAGCATACAATAGACCCAACAATAAATGCTTAATGTTCCTACAAGTACAGGCGTTTAACAAATATCACTCATTTGTATCTTTACAGGACGCCAGAGCAGCCAAAACATTAAGTACACACAAAAATCACCAGTCACACGGCATATTACTTAGTTTCACGTTGAAGGGCAGCCTTTAAAAAGGATTTTAATATAATATGACACAATATCTGTCTTATTTCCATGATAGTTAGCTAAATATATAATTAATCCAGCATGCGCTCTCCGTTTTACTACTAATCAATGCGCGTAGCCTGACCCCTTCATCCGAGCGCAGAGAAGGGGCTAGGCAGCCATGGCCCCGCCCCCGGAGTGAAAAGCATGAGTCTTATTGGTTAGATTGTCCTAAGACTTTTCTAATAGACTCATTACTACACCCTTCTCAAAATCAGGAGAAGGGTCCGCGGACACGTGAGCAGAAGACATTTTAAAGAGCTTTGATTGGTCAGTACCGCTGTCAATCATACAGTCCTATAGCAACGAAAAACACAGGCTAATGCTTTGAATTAGTTGCTGTTTTTTTAGTTAATCTATAAAATAAATGCTTACACTTGCAATAATTATATACATCCTGATAAAAAAATAAGTAATTATTTACATGCACATTTGGTCAGCCCCTTAGAGGCCTTACTGCACACCACTGATATGTATATTGAATATGAATTATACATAATACTTAAGGCTGGACAATAATTTAAAATCACTGATTGTCTCCAATAATGTTTTTGTAATTTTTAAACAAATATATTTTTATTAAATATTGGCCTGGAGTTCTAAGACAGCAATGGTCCTCCAACTAAAAAATATTCTTAAGAGGCATTTAGTATTTACAGCATCTGTTACCGACTGACGTTCATTACAGAGAGCTGCGTCAGTTCATTGCATTAATTTGAGAAGAAAAGATAGAACCCAATAGGCATATGTATAGCCATACACCTTATATAAGGTATATACACCTTATATAAAGTTCTTAATACCAATACAGAAATGAAGAAATTTATTGTGTGTAAAGGATGATTTACACTTCTTACATAGGTATAGGCTTCATAAATGTATTTAAAGTAAAAAAAAAAAGGATTTATTGATTTTAATAGTTCCTAAAAAATTTTTTTGTTACAGATACTAACATTATACTCTGCGTAATTGAGTGAGGAGTCGTGGCAGGTGTGAGGTTTTCGTGCATTTGCGCTTGATTTCAAGTTGATTGCGATGTACTAAGAGAGAGTACGTGGGATTTTGTCTACGCACGTTTTGATAAATCCGTTTTTTTTTTTGCGTACGGAACTTTTCAGGTCTGAGCGTACGGAACATTTTAGTAGGAAGTCTACGCAAGTCTTAGTACATGAGGCCCCAGCAGTTGACATTGCCATGGTGAACAGCTTCATCGCCAGCATCCATACACACATATTGTAAACCCCAATAATAACAGGTGTTTTTTTTTAGCTCTGCAAACTCAAGTAACCCCTCCCTTTCCAGTCCTCTCTGTAGAGATTATCCAGGTGAATCATAACAGATCCAACTGAACAAAACACTATCACCTAAACCTGATTGTAATTTTTTTTGTTCACTTTACAATACAAAGTTTCAACTTTTCTATATATTTCTGGTCTGCAACAATCTGCCCTCTTTTCAAGACTGTCAAATCTGTTTATCGTGTACATATTTTGAATGTCTTGTTTTTTTTATAAAATATATACTAAATATACTAAATATACATATATAGTGGATGAACTTGGTGAGCAGCAGTCCTTTCACATTGATGACCAAGTCTTGCCCATTATTTTGAACTGAAAGGCATATTAATGACTTCATTGGTTGGTTGATGCAGTTTGACAGAGTTGAAGTCTCTTTTCGTGGAAGAAGAGCCGTGGGAATTAAAGGCATTCGTGACCAGGCTGTGGGGGGACATGCTTCTAAAGCAGACCTGGGCACTGTAAGGCCAGCGGGCCACAACCGGCCCGCTGACTATGAGATGATGATGATAAATTATAAGGGAATAGTTAAATCTGTTGCGCTGTCCGCACCAAAAACATATATTATCCAGATCTAATCAAATAATATACACCAGGAATACAACTACCTATCTGTAGATCAGTGTAACATTTTAGAAATATTTGTCCTATTAAATAAGCAAATCAGAGGGTTATCAAATGATAACTGCTGAACATTGTGTAACATTGTTCATTGTATTCAATATTCAGTCAAATTTTATTTATATAGCGCTTTTTACAACAAAGGTCGTCACAAAGCAGCTTTACAGGAAAAACAGGTCCACGCCTCTTATGAGCAGCACCACAGAGATGCCAATTTTATGGTGACACAGTGGCAAGAAAACACTCCCTTTAAGAGGAAGAAACCTTGGAAGGAACCAAGACTCAGTCCGAGGAACCCATCCTACTCGGGTTGACTCGCTCAGTACAAACAAATAACAAACAAAAAACAAATAACAGAACAAAACAGTACAGAAAATTAATGTGAACTATGGCTAATATAACAGGTACTAATTTATGAATATAAGAATGTGATGGGCACAAACTATAGAGCTATGACTAATACAGAAACAGATTCTGTTAATGTTAATCAGTGCAGGGCTGCAGAGCTGGAGTACAACACAGCGGGCAGTGGAGAGCCAGGCTGGGAACATCAGGAACAGCATCTCCATACATGTAAAAGAGATAGATAGAGAAAACTGAAAGGAAAGGAAGAGAAACAAAAAGCAGGAGTTAGAAAGGTTGTGTAATGATTCTGATGAGTAGAAGAGCAGGGCTGATTCCTGAAGTGGACACATCCAGGCAGACCGGCCGGCCAGGCGTCTCAGCACGTGAGAGAGAGAGAGAACAGAGAGGGGAGGGAAGAAAAAGGGGTTAGAATGGTTTTATAAAACTCTGCTGGAGTGGGATGGGCACTGGTAGCAGCAGCTCAGGACATGGGGAGAGAAAGAGAAAGCAGATGATTAGGACAGGGTTTATATTTGCTGGATATGCTGTAAGAGGAAGACATTGTAATGAGACATTACTCAAACGCTTGAGCAAATAGAAATGTTTAGAAGAGTCTAGATTTAAAGGTGGTGTTCCTCCAGAAGTGGTGAATGCATTCGGCACAAATCTGGAAAAGAAAGACTGCATTATTGCTGACAACACTGGCAAAATGAAGCTACTCTACTCTGCTATCTCTACTCGTAGCCAAGGGGGACTACATCTGACGACTACAGGCTCAACGGAGATTCAAGAAGTTCCAGCCATTGTGGATGACGTCTACCCTTTGAGGGTCTGGTCTAGGGTTGGGCGGTATGACGGTATTTCAGTATACCACGGTATTTAAATATGGTGACGGTATTGTAAAATAGTGACGGTATATTAACCACGTGACGTGCCAAACCTGAACTTTGAAAAACGTATGTTTAAGACATTCTGCGCATTCACAATGAAAGAGCAGTAGGAGGGGTAAGCAGTTGGAGCTCCCTGATTGGTTATGGGGTGGGGCTTCTCACTGAGGAGATCACACAGCAAAAACTCAATCAACTCTACAGGTTTCACAAATTTTCACCAAAATTATCGCCACAAATAGCCACATTTGTGCTGAAGTGACAATAAATCCCTATACTAACCAACCAACCACCGAAATAATCTTTTAAATTCAAATATTATGTAGTTTATCCTACAGCATGGGGTGTTCAGTGTGAGATACTCAAAGTTACAGCTGTTTCCTTAAATATTCCTCATCTCCTATTTCTCTACAAAACAAAAGTTTTTTTTGTCACTCACGCTCATATTCTAATCCCATACAGAATTCTGCAGTTTCCTCAGAGTTTTCTGTCATTATTTCGCAGCTAGCTCGAGCGCTGTAAATATAAGCAATTCCGCGGACCGCGAGGCACTGCGCGCTGCACCCCGCAACCCCTGCTCCCCTTCGCGAGCAGAAACGGAACAACACCACCCGCTGTTAAGCTGCTGTAGTGGATACTGTAATTTCAGTTTGTTTTATTTTTTTCTTTTAATTACCGTTTTTATTAGTTTCAGTTAAGGGGAACTTTCACTTTCAGTTTTCGTTATTTCATTCGTTTTCGTTAACAGTAATACGTTGTTATATGGTGATTATCAGGCCGTAGCTTTATATAAAATAAAAATAGTATTAAAAAACAGATGACTATTTCCTGGAGCCTGGACTGACCCGAGATTTTCCATTACTTTCCTCGGGCCGGGTCTCGTCCGGGCTGAGAAATAAAAATCAAAGTATCCTGCTATTTAAAAGAATGGAAAATTTAATAAAAATAATAATATAGTTTTGCATACTAGAGTTTAGATTGTCTACCTGAACCCCAGCGTGAACGCGAGACTGAACCCGAGCGTGAACGCGAGCTCATCCGCGCGTTTAAAGCTCCGCAGCATCTAATAAAAACAGATTCACAAACAAACTCTGACACTATTTTAACAGTGTTGGTGCAAGCCTGCTATTTGCGCAGGATTTATCATAGGGCCACAAGGGTCAGAAATCACCCTCATTCATTTCCCAGATTATTTCATGCTGGCTGATTTTTTTCTTTGTTCTCTCTTTTCTATCTTTCATGATTGAATATTACAAGGATATTACTTCAGTAGTGAGTGAGGGCAAATACTTAATTCATATTTGCAAACTGTTTATCATTTTGCACACAATCATACTGTGAGAATTTCAGGTTTACTAAATAGGTGGACCCAAACCCAGACACCACAGATGCAGAGGGATCATCTTTACCAATCATCTTTAACTTAATGTTAAACAGTTACATGTGATTATTATTATCTAGCTAGCTGTTCACATATTCTATTATATTTGGCCTGTAGTCTACTGTAGTTGTTTAACTATTTTAATTAAAGCTGCATTAGCTAAATACATTGGCAGGTTATTTAGCAAAAATTTTGCTAACTAAAATCGAATGTCAACAGCTAGCTAGCTAATAATAATTACCTGTAACTCTGACAGTTAATGTGCTCACTTAAACCTAAGTAACCTAAACCTATTCAAATATTATGTACAGTTATTTTATGTACTGAATGTATAAAAAGTAGAACTATGTTGGAACTATTGAGAAAATACTTCACAATGGGAGCTGTGAAATGCATGTGTCTGATCCATGTGTGTAAGCCTGATGGATCATTTATTAACAAACAAAAAAGAGAAATAAAAATGAAGATATTTACTGAATTCTTGGAATAGAACATTATTAATGATGAACTTGTTCCAAAGATATATCAAAGAAACATGGTTCAGTCGGATCACTTTTGACATATATTGTACATAAAATGATTAACAAGACACATGTAAACTTTACCCTCACGCTCTGTGAACTAATTTTTGATTTCCATTTGTTACAGTGCATGTTTTTATTTAAATTTTTTTAGGTACGCATGTTTTGTCTCCAATAAAGTACTGAAGTTGCTTTATTGCTTACGCCACAGGGCTAGTGTTGTTTGAGGACCAGCTGATGCAGGTTTGTCTAGAACAGTGGTTTTCAACCTGTGGGCCCCAGTGGGCCGCAGACGTAGCGCAAGGGGGCCGTAGGCCAAAATTATTATTATTATTTTTTTTTATTATTATTAAGTATTTTTTCTCCAAGAAATAGATTAGTTCAGCATATTTCAGCATATTTCAGATAGTTCAGCATATTTAGTTAGTTTATTTGCAAAACGTGTTTAGTTTGAGTTTTTTTTGGAGTAGTACAGTCACATGACACGCAGCGCTGGCTAGTGAATTGACTAGCTAGTTAGTTAGCTAATTCAGTCTGAGTGAAGCTGTTGTCTTGTGTACGCATCATGGATAAATGGTTAAAAACAGGGTCTTTGACAACAAAGGACCCTGAAGCTGGACCATCTACAAGTGAAGCAGCCACTGTATCTGTTCCTGAGAGAACCAAGCATAAACTGAAACGGAGAAAATACAGCAGTGAGTACCTAGCACTAGGCTTTACGTGCACAGGAACAGAAAACGAGCCGCTACCACTCTGCGTTGTGTGTTCGGAGGTCTTGGCGAATGAAGCGTTGAAGCCAACCAAGTTACGTCGACATTTGGAGACTAAACACAGCGAGTATGCATCTAAACCTGTGGAATTTTTTGAGAACAAGCTTAAAGAATACCAAAGCAGGAAAAAGACCCTTGAATTGGCCTGCTCTGGAACCGATAATGCTAAAGCTGTTGAGGCGTCCTACCGTGTTGCGCAGCTTATAGCAAAGGCTGGAAAGCCACATACGATTGGGGAGAGTTTGATTTTACCTGCTGCGAAAGAGATGGTTAGCGTGATGTTGGGAGAAAAACCCTGCAAGCAACTGAATCTCATATCACTTTCTGACAACACAGTTGAACGACGAATAAATGAAATGGCACATGATGTAACCCAGCAGCTTATAAAGAGAGTTCGAGAGAGTCGCTTTTATGCAATACAACTGGATGAATCTACTGACATTGCAAATGTTTCCAACCTTCTTGCATTTGTGAGGTATGAGCATAACCGTGAAATATTTGAAGACATACTATTTTGTAAGCCTCTACCCACCAAGACAACTGCTGAAGCTATTTTTGATGTTTTGAATGCATTTATTGTGTCGAACGGAATTGAGTGGTCCAAATGTGTGGGAGTTAGCACTGATGGAGCAAGGGCAATGATGGGACAACGCAGCGGAGTCATTGCGCGCGTGAAAGCTGTAGCACCGCTGGCGACTTCTGTCCACTGCAGTTTACACAGAGAAGCATTAGCTGCCAAGAGAATGTCAAGAGACCTTAAAATTGTGCTGGATGAGGCAGTGAAGATAGTTAACTTCATTAAGAGTCGGCCACTCCAATCCCGTTTATTTCGTGTTCTATGCGAGGAAATGGGCAGCAGTCACGTTCAGCTTCTTTTACATACTGAGGTAAGGTGGCTTTCTCGCGGCAAGGTGCTGGCTCGACTTTTTGAATTGAGGGATGAAGTAAGAATTTTTTTATTGGACTCAAACTTTGAACTTTCAGACCGCTTCACTGATTTTGAGTGGCTTGCTAAATTGAGTTACCTCTCAGACATTTTTACCCACTTGAATGGACTCAACATTAGCCTTCAAGGCAAATCAGTGACAGCGTTTCACGTTCAAAACAAAATCGAAGCTACAATAAAGAAGCTGGACATGTGGACCAAGCGTGTGGAACAGTCAAACTACGAGTCATTTGACAATCTGTCAGATTTTCTGACAAAAGAAAATGCTTCTCTGCCGAATGCGGTTTCAAGACCGATTGTTGAGCACCTGCAAAGTTTGAAAATGCAGCTACGTGATTACTTTCCAGCTCTAGACGTTCATTTCAGCTGGATAGAAAATCCCTTTGTCGACATATGCCAAGGAGCCATCGCAAGTCTGAGTGCATCTGAGGAGGACCGCCTTATTGATCTCTCTTGTGACAGTGCTTTAAAATTGATTTTTTCACAAAAGTCCTTGGTAAATTTTTGGCTTCATGCTAGGTCAGAGTACCCTGATCTTTCAGACAAGGCAGTGAGATTCCTGATGCCGTTTCCCACAACGTATCTCTGCGAAACTGGATTTTCTATGTTGGTGGTACTCAAGACTAAATACAGGAATAGGCTTAATGTTGAGCCAGACCTCCGTTTGCAACTTTCTGCACTTCAGCCTGACATCCACCACTTGGTAGCTGGCAAACAACATCAGCCATCTTATTAGGTGAGTGACAAAAAGTGCTGTAAATGGTTAGTTTCTTTTGTTTGTGTGATTATGCAGTCAGTTTCACAAGTCACGTGGATGGTTGCACTATATTTGGTTTTAAACGGCAATAAAAATAATCTGGGGGGCCGTAGAAAGTTTTGGGCTGGGTTAAGTGGGCCTTGGGTTGCAAAAGGTTGGGAACCCCTGGTCTAGAACATTTGTATCAGATAGGTTGTATCTCCACCCACAGCCAAGATGGACTACACCGTGCACCTTTACAACTATACTCTTAAAACTACAACTTTAAAGGGTTCTAATGTGGAAAGAGTTAATGAATATAAGCACCTTGGCATATGGCTAGATGACAAATTTACTTTTAAGCACCATATTAACAAGCTTTCGGGTAAGCTAAGGCAAAAACTCGGCTTCCAATATAGAAATAAATCATGCTTTCCAATGCACACAAGAAAAAAGACTGTGGAAGCAACGTTTTTATCTAAGCTAGATTATGGTGATGTGATTTACAGACATGCGTCAGCAACTACACTCAAACCACTAGATTTTGTATATCATGCGGCGCTAAGATTACTGGAACACATCACTGTTCACTCTATGAAAAAGTTGCATGGTCTTCTCTTGCTGTGCGTCAGGAAACACACTGGTTTATTTTCGTTTTTAAAGCACATCCTCACCATATGCCACCGTACATCTCACAAAAACTTATTAAAAATAACACAACCTACCAGACTCACTCCAGTAATCATCGAAAGTTTTAACTGAACTGGGAAAATCTGCTTTTCGTTACAGTGAACCAGCGAGCTGGAATTCACTACAGGAAACTCTAAATCTCAGCTCGCTGGTGTCACTAAATCATTTTAAACTTCTAGTCTCTAACCACCTTCAAGGTGATCTTTATGATCTTTGGTATGTTTTCAGTTTCTTTATTTTTTTGTTAACCTTTTAGTTTTTAATGCTGGTTTGTTTTAGCTATTTTTCCACATTTCTTTTTAGTTTCTTTATTTTCTTTTGTTATTTATCTATTCTTTCCCTTCTCTATGTTTGTAGAAACTAAATAAAATAATAGAAAATATAAAACACAATAAAAGGACTATCACACAGGTATATAAAAATAGCCAGTAGTTTACTGAGTGTATCAAAACGGTAGGGCAAAATAAGGCTTAGAATCGAGTGTCCTTTTTAGTACTTTTAACAAAAAATACATAAATAGCAAGCTTCCATCAACAATAGTTATATCTTTTCAAGACAGAGCAGTTTAGTAATTTTTTAGTACAAATATAGTGTGTAAATACCCATATGTATATTTAAGACACAAATAAAAAATTTATATTTTAAACAGTACCCCAATTATTTAAATAACCAATTATTTTAATGATTATTATTGCTCAGGCTTATGTTTTAGGATTACATCTTATTTTAGAATTAGTATCTTAAATTCTAGCTATAGGATAGATTTTAGGTTAATATACCCCTTTTATTCTTACTTTTAGAACTACACTGTCAGTTATATATTTAAACCCTTAATCAGAAATGTACCTTTTAAAGTTAGTTTGTAAAATAAAATAACATCTTAAATTAAATATGTGGGCCCACTCTAAAGAATACACTCATAAAGAACAGAATTATAGATGAAATGAACAGAACTAAACGGTGCAGGTCTGGTTCGGAGCTTAATGTCCGCTTTACTCTAACGAGCAGAAATAAGAGTTTCAGATTTACCTCAGATTCAGTGAATATGAGCGGGAGCAGAGCGCGGGGTCCTGCAGCACGGAGCGTTTTCCCTCAGAGGAACTCTGATCCACGCGGGGACTCAGAGCGCTCTCTGGTTAGCAGTGTTAGCGGTCCTGGTGTTCAGTGGAGGCGGAGAGAGCGCGAGTCAGTCCGGGGAACAGTCTGTCGGAGCGGCGCTGCAGCGGAGAGTTCACGGCTAGCGCAGAGCAGCTAATACACGAGGCTAAACACAGCTAGCCGAGCTGGCTAAGCTAACAGTGCTAACAGAACTTTACTTATAGAGAGATTATCCCAGCTTTATCCACCAGCACACTCTCAGTATGGACTTCAGTGTCCTTAAAATTACCGGTTAGTTTAATTAATACTGATGATTAGTGAATTTAGTTCAGCCTGTGAGGAACTTTTTCCTCCTCGCCTCTCCCGCGCTGCTACTCCCGCTGTTACACCGTTTTCTGTGACCGTCGGGTTTTGTGACCACAGAGGGCGCTACTTCACAGTTTCTGTTCACGGGCACGAGCGCGCTGCGTAGACTGCGTAAGCTACGCGGACTCGCTTTATTTTCTCTTTCTGCTGCTGTCGAACGATGAAAAAAGGGTGTTTACATTTTTATGTTGTCTATAAATAAAATAAATGATCTTGAACATGAACGTTTCATTATTAATTCTCTGCATTTTCACGTCGTATGAAGAAAGTAGGGGGGGGGGGGGGGTGCACTGCAAAATACAAGCTTTTTCCCTAAACAAACCAAAACGTCAGAACCAGTAAAATATTAGATAAAACAGAAAACTGAGTAACACTAAGAAAATGTTTACTTTTATCCAATTACTTTTATGTTGAGTAGTATTGCAAAACAGAAGAAAATAGATTATCTCATACTTTACACCTGTTCTATTATGCTAAACATACATTAGATAATGTGTATCATATTTAAACTGATCTAAAAATTATTCAAATGGTAGTTATAATGCCCTATCCGATGTTAAAAGATTCCATTTTAATTCCATTTATTAAAAGGGTTAGGTTATTTTTTCATTGTTTTCTGTTATTTTGGAGACAAAATGGGCTGATACTTGATTCAACTGTAAAAATGTGCCTTTGTCAGGTCCTATCTTAAACATGAGTTATAAAGTTTTTTTTGTGAGAGTGAGGCAATCACTGGCCTTTACTCAAACTCTGACATCTGACATCAGAATATGTGACACTATTCATCTCCGTGTAAAACCAACCAAATCTTCACTCACTATTCCTTCACATTTTCAGCTTTACAAAACATTTATTACTGGACTTGATCGTAATGCTTTAGAATAGGGGTCATACTTTCTGACAGCTGGTATCAAAATATGTGACCCTATACCATCTTTATTAAATATAGTTTAAAACTTACCACATTTTCTCAGATTACTCACCATTCCTTCACCTTTTCAGCTACACAAAACATTAGTTACTGGACTTGACCATAATGCCTTAGAATAGGGGTCACACTTTCTGACAGCTGGTATCAGAATATGTGACCCTATACCATCTATACTAAATATAGTGTAAAACAAACCAAATACTGTCAGATTACTCACCATTCCTTCACCTTTTCAGCTATACAAAACATTTATTACTGGACTTGACCATAATGATTTAGAATAGGGGTCACACTTTCTGACAGCTGGTATCAGAATATGTGACCCTATACCATCTATACTAAATATAGTGTAAAACAAACCAAATACTGTCAGATTACTCACTATTACTTCACCTTTTCAGCTATACAAAACATTTATTACTGGAATTGACCATAATGATTTAGAATAGGGGTCACACTTTCTGACAGCTGGTATCAGAATATGTGACCCTATACCATCTCCACATACAATAGTGTAAAACCAATAAAATCTTCTCAGATTACTCACTATTACTTCACCTTTTCAGCTATACAAAACATTTATTACTGGACTTGACCATAATGCTTTAGAATAGGGGTCACACTTTCTGACAGCTGGTATCAGAATATGTGACCCTATACCATCTCTATTTAAAACTGTGTAAAGCTAACCACATTTTCTCAGATTACTCACTATTACTTCACCTTTTCAGCTTCACAAAATATTTATTACTGGACTTGACCATAATGATTTAGAATAGGGGTCACACTTTCTGACAGCTGGTATCAGAATATGTGACCCTATACCATCTCTATTAAATATAGTGCAAAACCAACCAAATACTGTCAGATTATTCACTATTACTTCACCTTTTCAGCTACACAAAACATTTATTACTGGACTTGACCATAATGCTTTAGAATAGGGGTCACACTTTCTGACAGCTGGTATCAAAATATGTGACCCTATGCCATCTTTATTAAATATAGTGTAAAACTAACCAAATCTTCTCAGATTACTCACTATTACTTCACCTTTTCAGCTACACAAAACATTTATTACTGGACTTGACCATAATGATTTAGAATAGGGGTCACACTTTCTGACAGCTGGTATCAGAATATGTGACCCTATACCATCTCTATTAAATATAGTGCAAAACCAACCAAATACTGTCAGATTACTCACTATTACTTCACCTTTTCAGCTATACAAAATATTTATTACTGGACTTGACCATAATGATTTAGAATAGGGGTCACACTTTCTGACAGCTGGTATCAGAATATGTGACCCTATACCATCTCTATTAAATATAGTGCAAAACCAACCAAATACTGTCAGATTACTCACTATTACTTCACCTTTTCAGCTATACAAAATATTTATTACTGGACTTGACCATAATGATTTAGAATAGGGGTCACACTTTCTGACAGCTGGTATCAGAATATGTGACCCTATTCCATCTTCATTTAAAATTGTGTGAAACCAATTAAATCTTTTCAAATCTTTTCAAATCAGTTTACTCAGCATTCCTTCACTTAGTCCTTTCAATCTGTTTCTTAGGCATTAAAATAATAATAATAATAATAATAATAATAATAATAATAATAATAATAATAATAATAATAATTTTTAAGTGTGTGAGAACACTAATATTTAAGAAGAAAATGTGTAATATATTGATTGTTTACACTTGCAGTGCATGGACATTAAACGTAGGGTTGGGGGAGGGGCTGTTTTCCCCCATCATGCTCTGTAACTGATGTTTTTTTTTAGTTGTGGTCAAGTTAGCTAGTTTCGGATTACGGTATACGGTACATGGATTGATTTTATTATGGACTCCAAAACTGCCAAAGAAATCAGAGAATTTCTTCTCACTGGCAAATACCCTGATGTTTTTGATAAGCATCAGAGGTACATACTGAGACGGAGGGCATCCAATTTCTGCATCACTGGTAAGGATACAGGCCATTAACATACTTCAAAATGGTTATTTTGTTAGTGATACTAATTATTGTCTGTAATATGTGCCTGCATATGTTGTAGAAACGTCAGTCATGATGATTTCTGTTGACTTCTTTAGACAACGAACTGTACTACATAAGACACAGGGGAACCGAAAAAGAGTGCAAGGTGAAGGTGGTGTGTAGTGCGGCAGAGGCTGATGCTCTCTTTGTCGAGTTTCACAGTAGTGGAATCGGAGCTCACTGTGGGCAAATAAAGACAAGGGATGCAATCTCTCAAAGATTCTACTGGCCTGGCATGTCTGGGGATATTGAGAAATGGGTATGTTTATATATTTAATCATGTTGAGTTGCAATTACTTCTTACTTCAGCAAATCAACTGTGGGATCGTATTATGTTTATCTATTCATATTTTGATATAGGTGTCACAGTGCACAGTTTGCCAGAAAAACAAGAGAGATATAAAGGCCAGCACGGAATACAAGCCGATCAAGGTATACACTTACATCAGTTGCTAAATAACACTTGCATATTTAATCCTTGTGAGTACTTAAAATACCCCTTTTTTATCTGGCACACTTGTGGGCCTCATCCTTGCCTTTGTTTTGGCCCAGTTGTGACTGAGTCTTCTGGCCCATATATTTTCAAGTAAATAAAATGAACAAATGTGACAGTATACTACCTATACTATAATACCTTTTTAAATTATATTGTCAAGTTAGATTTAGACACTGATTGAGCAGTCACGAAAGGAGCCAAATTATTTACTCAAGTCCTCTGATGTGTTTTTTTTTCTCTTTTATTTGTTCTAGTATACAGTAACAGTAGTCATAATGAAGTAGGAGATTTTTCTACAATTGTTGGCTACATATCAGGGTCAGGACTGTACAAATTTACGAAATATGCTCCTCACATTACTTAAATTGTCTTCACCCTGACATGTGAAGCATTGGCATTGTGTTGTAAAATACAATTTTTGCAAATCACTTGTGACATTTTTTTATTATTATTAATCATAGGTTGTAAAAGAGTCTGCACACAATTACCAAAGATAGGTTATACTGATGTTTATACTTACTAAAAAGATACCATACTGACTGTAGGTTTCATAAATCTATTGATTGTTAAATAAATCAATTTTGTCACTATCAAAAATGCTAAATATTTGTTCTTATTCCTGATTGATTCAATAATCAATGCTGGAATTTAAATCTGTATGTATGTTTGTATGTATTATTATGGTCAGGTTTTTACTAGTTTCTGTTCTTTTCCTACAATGAATATTATAAATGTATATATGTATGTTTTTGCCTTTTTTGACAGACCAAAGTTCCATTTGAATTGGTGGGAATGGATCTCATCGGCAAGCTTGTGAAGACAGAGCAAAACCACCAGTACATATGTGTCATAATTGACTATTGTACTAGGTGGACTCAGGCATATGCACTAAAATCAAAGTCTGCAGAAGAGGTCACACAGAGCATTTTGAAATTTGTCTACCAATTTGAAGTGCCAAAACGGATTCTGACTGACCAAGGTAGAGAATTTGTCAATGCTGTGAGTATTTTTATTCCTTTATGATTATTTTACAGTTTTTCTCTGTCCCTTTAGAGCAGATTAACATTTAATTTCTCAAAAATATTAATTAATTTTCACATCATCTAATCAATTGTGCTCATCACAGAAACCATTTGTCATAATTTTACAGAAACAGCAAATGCTTTGGAGTGCAATTGCAAATGATTTTGTACAGCTGTCTGCTGTCATGTAGATCGCAATATATTATACTTTACTGTGCTGGACTGTCCTACCCCTCCATCCTAAACATCTAGCCATTAGTTCACTTCATATCTCCTTAAATTCAAATTAGTTAAAGCAGTTGTCCAGACCTGAGAATCCGATTTTATACATTTCTATTAGATATTTTGGATAAATATTAGTAGAATTGTGCCTTTTAGCAATGAAGGAAATTTTTTTGGTATGTTTCAGATAAAATAAGGGCCACATATGATCAATCCTGGCCCTACATTGGCAAAGGCCAATTAAAGGATGGCCTTAAACTGACAAAGCGCAGTGCTCTGATAGTTCTGTCTGCCAATCTGTCTAATGTGTGTTGTAAATCCTTTTCAACCGATATTCATTAACACAATACAAGATAGTTAATGTTCCAACAGATAAACTTTATTTTATTATTTATTTTTTATTATTTATGTTGTCAGAACCAGGCGGGAGGACAATAGATTTATTATACTGAAGACGTAGGTGTCAGGCAGGCACGGGGTCATGTCAAGATAGGATACAGTTTATGGGACCAAAGGGGGGGGCTGTTCAACCTTCTTCACTCACACCATAGTGGGATGATCTATATAATCTTGTGTATGTCTTTTGGTTTTCGAACATTCTCCTCGACTCTCTGAGCGGAGCATTGTTCCCGGAAGATCTTCTGAAATAAACTGTTAAATTAGCTGAAGACTTTGGTATCCTGACTCTTCTTGACTTCTCTACTCATCTCAACCATTTAAAAGAACTCAGGGGGAAACGCACTGGAAACGGCGCTGTAAGGGGTAGTGCGGCCTTTCCCGACAACAGTCATGACCCTTACCTGTTTCCAATTAACCTGTTCATCTGTGGGATGTTCCAAACAAGTGTTTTCTTGAGCATTCCTAAACTTCACCACTCTTTTGTTGCCCCTGTCCCAACTTTTTTGGAACGTGTTGCATCAAATTCAAAGTGAGTGAATATTTGCAAAAAAAAACAATAAAGTTTATCCGTTTGAACATTAAATATCTTGTCCTTTTAGTGTATTCAATTAAATATAGCTTGAAAAGCATTTGCACATCATCATATTCTTTTTTTACACAACATCCCAACTTGAATTGGGGTTGTACTTCAGTGAATCATACTCACATTTTAAATAGAATGTTTCTTTACAATATAATTGCTTTTCATGTTTACCTTTATGAATGGAAAAAATATCTACTGTTTCTTGGGGTAAAGCAAAAGTCTATGTCAATACACATATATTTCCAATATGTTTTATTATTTTTTTCTTATTCTGTAGATTAACTCACAAGTGTGTGAAGTACTTGGCATTAGAAGAAGTCTCTGTGCCCCATATCATCCTCAAACTAATGGGTTGGTGGAGAGACTGAACGGAACTATACAAAGGTAAAACAAAGACTGTTAAGGCTGTCATTACATTCTTCGTTAAGCTACTAAAAAGTGTTGCTTTTCATATAATGATTTAGATAATGATGTTTATAAATATTATGGCTACTTGTGTATGTATATGTCAAATTGTGTATGTGTTTGTCATGTTTAGAGCTCTTGGCAAGATGGTGGATGAGAAACCTAACAACTGGGATCTGTACCTGGATGCAGTAATGTTTGGACTGCGCACAAAAAAGCAGTTAACCACACGGTTCTCCCCATTCTTTTTGATGTTCGGGAGAGAAGCACGTTATCCTGCTGAGGTGCCAGAGGACTATCAGGTTAAGTAAAATGTGTTCTTTTAAGAGGATACACATACAATGAGCAGCTATTATTTGGGTGATGGGACATTCTCAGCATTGCAGTGACACTGACATGGTGATGGTGTTTTTGCATGTGTTGAGCTGCAGTGTCCTTGCTGGACTAAAAATAGTCCACCAAAAGCATCTTATGGGTGGCGTCCTGTGGGCAACATTATTTTGGGCATTGTCTTGTTGGTAGCATCCTGTAAGCACTGATAAAGGACTAGAGGTGACCAACACAAACAGTGCTGCAAAAGATTCAGAGCTTATGTCTCTTTTACAAGGTGGAGCAGCTGTAGATAGGAGTGACTAGTAGAGTGATAGACAATGAGTGAACGTTTAAAAACTCCAGCAGTACTGCTGTATCTGATCCACTTGTACCAGCAAAACACACACTAACACCTCATACACCACCATGCTAATCAGTGCTAATCACTGCAATGCTGAGGATAACCACCCATCACGCAAATAATAATAGCTGCTCTGTGGTGGTCTCTCCAGTAGTGATCCTGATCCAGATTGTAGAATAGGGTGAAAGGAGGATAATTATATGCAGAGAAACAGATACAGGACTACAGTCAGGAATTACTGTATTATATATGCATTATAAACTACAAAGTGACCTATATGATCAGAGGAGACAGTGAGTGTAGAAATAAGTTGTTCCCAATAAAGATTTTGTTGTGTCTATACAGAAATTATTAATGCAAGATTAAGAAATTGCTCTTATTGAGATACTAAGTATATATATCTCAAGTTTTTTCCTTCCTTGTAGAATGAGGAATGGCTTCTATCTGTAGAATATGTTTTTCCACATAGAGGCCTAGTTTTTCTGGTAATCTGCCATGAGGGTTGTGAAATGGGTGGCGTATTAATGACATTGCTAACTGGTGTATTCAGACTATGGCTCCTTGTTTCATGTATATTTTATGTAACTTTTTAAAGAAGTATTTAAATTATGTTCAAGTTAATGAACAATAACTGTTGTACAATACATTATAAGGTAGAAAAGAGAAATTTGCTCATTTTTGTTTTAAGTAAGTTATTGGTATTACTGTGTTGGCTTTTAGTTTTGAGTAATCTGATTAAAAACTAGTTAAAATGAATGAAATTAATAAAATAAATACCACGTCAAATACTTTCAAGGTTGAACTGACCTTTTTGTTTTACTGTGAAAGGACAAAAACTACATTACTGCATTATACCAGAAATAACATAAATGCATAGAAACAACATTTAATGCATAGTAACTAACCAATGAATAAAGATAAAAGTATGTATTATCTAGCAGATAAAATCTGTGCAGGACAAAGAGTGTGCTTGCTGTATGAGGTCTGCATTATTTGATCACACATTATTTATATTAGTTCAGTTATTTTCTCTTGATGTAGCCAACAGATGTTGTACTGTACTGTAAGTACACATTTTTATTTGTTTATTGCCATACATTGTTACAGGTTGATGCTACTGTTGAGAATGTGCTTTCTGAAGAATTGGTGGCAATTGACATTGAGAGGCATGACAGAATCCTGAACATTGTCCAGGAGAATGTGGAAGGAGTTCAGGAGAGAACAAGAAAAAGGCTGCAGTCAAAACTCCCTCAGCAAAATCTTCAGGTGGGGGATGTAGTTCTGAGAAAGAATATCCGCAGCCAGCAACGAAAAGGAGGAAAGCTTGACCCAGAATTCCTCGGCCCCTTTACTATCACCAAAGTAGCAGGAAAAAGCATTGACCTTGTTGACTCCAATGGAAAAGCCATCCACAAGGTTAACATTGATCATTTAAAACTGTACAATGAACAGACCCCGAGGATACCACAAAAGTTAAAAGGGCATCATGATGTATTCAGTATCGCTCCTCCCTCAGTCACTTCCTCTCCACCAGCCACTGTCATCTCCTCTCCACCAGCCACTGTCACTTCCTCTCCACCAGCCACTGTCATCTCCTCTCCACCAGCCACTGTCATCTCCTCTCCACCAGCCACTGTCATCTCCTCTCCACCAGCCACTGTCATCTCCTCTCCACCAGCCACTGTCATCTCCTCTCCACCAGCCACTGTCATCTCCTCTCCACCAGCCACTGTCATCTCCTCTCCACCAGCCACTGTCATCTCCTCTCCACCAGCCACTGCCAACCTCCACCCTTCTGTCATCTCTTCTCCATTATCCACTGTTCAACCTGCTGTTCAACCTGCTGTTACCACCTCCCCACCTACTTCCACCTCTTCTCTACCAGTTCCAGTCACATCCTCTCCACCTCCTGTCATCTCCTCTCCACCTTCTGGAACCATCTTTGCTCAAACATCTGTCTCCTCCTTAGAAAAATGTATGTATACATGAGCAGATTAAATTAAACCATCAGTATAGTACATACACCAGAAATACACAAGAAACTACATTTGTTTCTTTGAGTACAAATTTTCAGTTGGCATTTAACACTTTCAACAAAGCTTCATTACACTGTCTCACAAAAGTAGGTACACACCTCACATATTTTTTTAAATATCTTTTCATCTGAACACTGAAGATATGACACTTTAATACAATGTAATATAATCAGTGTACAGCTTGTATAACAAAGAAAATTAGCTGTGCCTTCATACAACTCAACACACATTAATGTCTGAACTGCTGGCAAGTGAGTACACCCCTAAGTGAAAATGGCCAAATTGTGCGGAAAGTGGCAATATTTTTTGTGACCACAATTATTATCTAGCCCTGTCTTAACCCTCTTGGGCATGGAGTTTACTAGAGCTTCACAGGTTGCTACAGGAATCTAATTTTGGTGCCAACAGTTTAGACATTAATAGCTGTGTGTTATTTTGAAAATTGCAACAAGAAAACACAATATGCTGCAGATTTTTTACACTTTATTGAAAGACCTTTCTACAATTTGTATTAATTGTTTCTTTAGGTGTGAAAGAGGCTTGGGAAGGAAAAAATGTTCATGTCCTTCTGTCAAAAATTGGACCATACAAATTGTTTTATTGGGACATCGCCAACCTAGCACCCAATCAACAGGTTGAAAGTGAGGTAAGATACATATTTTACGTTTTACGTTACATTTTATCAACCTGTGACATCACAGAACATCATAAGTGATGTATATGAATTGATATTTACATTATTTTCTTCCTCATAGGTGATCAATGCTTATCTGAAGCATATTGTTCACAAGAAAAATCAAGAACATGGAGGCAAACAGGCACTATACATTGATTCTTTTGAAATGACTGGTATGTGGCAGGGGAAGAACACAAAACTGAAGGTAGGCAAATTACTGTTTTGCATTTTAATAATGCTGTATTATATGGATTTTCTAAAGTCTTGTTATAATTTTATAATTTTTGAACCTTTTTTAAGTGTGACCCCAATAACTTTCAAGTGATTCTGGGAGCTGTAAACGAGCCAAACCACTGGATACTGACAGTAAGAATACGATATTTTGTAAATTGTAATGATACTGTAATGTATCTGTAATATTATGTGTTTTTTGCTGTGACTATATGTGACTGATATACAAATATTTCTACACCTATATAGGCATTTTTTCCACAACAAAAAAGGAGTTTGGTGCTTGATTCTCTTGGAAACGCCTCCACAAAATTAGTCACATGTGAAAGGACAGCAAGGTACTCTTTTCATGATAATGAAAAATGGTCTATTATGAAGGCCAAGGAACAATATATACAATAATCTTTGTTTCTTTTTAGAGCATTCATGAGAAAGCGAGGGTGTGAGGTGTCCACATGGACAACAGAAACGGTTCCTCATGCATTACAGACAGATGCTGTGTCATGTGGAGTGTTTGTGCTGAAAGTAAGTTGATTTAAGTGTCCATTTTGAACTGAAGAACTGTTTGATGTTTTTCATAAAGCTAAATTGTTTAGTAAAAAAATATATGTATGGCCCAGTCAATAACTGTAAAGATTATACATATTTGAATATATACACCATAGATTCAAAATAGATGTTTTGGGATATTTTTGGACATAAGAATTGTTGGGTTCCAAATTCAGTTTTAGAACATTTCAAGCGCTATGAATTAACAGTTATATATGAAAGTGTTTTTATATGGCAGTTGATTTTAATTTCTTCATTCCTTAGTACGCTGAGAATATTCTGGCAGAGGAGCCACTGACATTTACTAATTCAAAATCAGCTGTTCAGACTTACAGATGGGAGGTGGCAATGACTTTGCTCAAGGAGACAGGTAAAATTCTTGTGTTGACCAATAATTCTATTTTTGATAAAGTAAGTATGTGTAATGAAAATCTGATCATCACAATCTGCAATTACTATTGTATTTTAATCAGATAATCTCGAAGATGTGTGCCACTACTGTGGAGAAAAAAGTGGAGAAACAGAAAAAAGCAAACGTGGGAAAAAAAAGAAAGGGCAAGCATGCAATACTGTCTGGGTAAGATGTTTTTCATTAATAAAAATAAAATTAAACAATATATAGGTATAGTATAGCATAATTTAATATAGTATACAGTAGTATAGTATAGTATGGAAAATCCAATTAATATATAATATATAAAAATATGCATGTGATTGATTACAGATCCAGTGTGATGACTGCACTAGGTGGTTTCACCTAAATTGTGTGGGGAAACCCAACATAAATGAGAGCTACAGCTGTGCTGCATGCCAATAGCAAGAGAGCTATCTTACAAAGAGATCACTATTTTTTTTTTTTTTATATATATATAATTTTATTTCCATTTTTTTTCCCATTTTCTCCCAATTTTACACGGTCAGTTACCCAACCCACTCATTAGGACTCCCCCTAATACTAGTGATGCCCCAACACACCAGGAGGATGAAGACCAACCCCCCCCTTTCTCTGACAGGTGAAGTCAGACTCTGCCTATTTTTGAACAGCTGCTGATGCAGCATTGCCAAGTAGCATCATCAGCTCACAGACGCCTTGTGCTGATCGAAATCATCCTTTGGAGTGATGAGGGGAAAGAGTGCCATGTACCCACCCAGAGAGAGCAAGGCTAATTTTGCTGCCTGAGGGTTCCGGTAGCTAATGGCAACTACATAAACAGGATTTGAACCGGCGAGCTCCTGGTCATAGAGGCAGTGCAAAGCCTGCTGGACCACTCGGAGGCCATCACTATGTTTTGTTTTGACAGAAAGGTTTGTGTTTATGTGTATGTATCTTTTGCATGTTTTCCCATTATTTGAGCTTGATTATTATGTAGACTTTGCAATAAATAAGTATTTTCAACAGTGCCTCACTTTTTGAATTAAAATATATGTGCCTAGCCTGAATACACTCCTTTGCAATAATTATTGCTTTACTGAAAAGGTAAAGGAATAGTGAGTAATCTGAGAAGATTTGATTTTTGAATAGAGTCACAAATTCTGATACCAGCTGTCAGAATCAGTGACCCCTATTCTAAATCATTATGGTCAAGTCCAGTAACAAATGTTTTGTGTAGCAGAAAAGGTGAAGGAATGGTGAGTAATCTGACAGTATTTGGTTGGTTTTGCACTATATTTAATAGAGATGGTATAGGGTCACATATTCTGATACCAGCTGTCAGAAAGTGTGACCCCTATTCTAAATCATTATGGTCAAGTCCAGTAATAAATGTTTTGTGTAGCTGAAAAGGTGCAGGAATAGTGAGTAATCTGAGAAGATTTGGTTAGTTTTACACTATATTTAATAAAGATGGCATAGGGTCACATATTTTGATACCAGCTGTCAGAAAGTGTGACCCCTATTCTAAAGCATTATGGTCAAGTCCAGTAATAAATGTTTTGTATAGCTGAAAAGGTGAAGTAATAGTGAGTAATCTGACAGTATTTGGTTGGTTTTGCACTATATTTAATAGAGATGGTATAGGGTCACATATTCTGATACCAGCTGTCAGAAAGTGTGACCCCTATTCTAAATCATTATGGTCAAGTCCAGTAATAAATGTTTTGTGTAGCTGAAAAGGTGAAGGAATAGTGAGTAATCTGAGAAGATTTGGTTAGTTTTACACTATATTTAATAAAGATGGCATAGGGTCACATATTTTGATACCAGCTGTCAGAAAGTGTGACCCCTATTCTAAAGCATTATGGTCAAGTCCAGTAATAAATGTTTTGTATAGCTGAAAAGGTGAAGTAATAGTGAGTAATCTGACAGTATTTGGTTGGTTTTGCACTATATTTAATAGAGATGGTATAGGGTCACATATTCTGATACCAGCTGTCAGAAAGTGTGACCCCTATTCTAAATCATTATGGTCAAGTCCAGTAATAAATATTTTGTATAGCTGAAAAGGTGAAGGAATAGTGAGTAATCTGACAGTATTTGGTTGGTTTTGCACTATATTTAATAGAGATGGTATAGGGTCACATATTCTGATACCAGCTGTCAGAAAGTGTGACCCCTATTCTAAATCATTATGGTCAAGTCCAGTAATAAATATTTTGTGAAGCTGAAAAGGTGAAGTAATAGTGAGTAATCTGAGAAAATGTGGTTAGCTTTACACAGTTTTAAATAGAGATGGTATAGGGTCACATATTCTGATACCAGCTGTCAGAAAGTGTGACCCCTATTCTAAATCATTATGGTCAATTCCAGTAATAAATGTTTTGTATAGCTGAAAAGGTGAAGGAATGGTGAGTAATCTGACAGTATTTGGTTTGTTTTACACTATATTTAGTATAGATGGTATAGGGTCACATATTCTGATACCAGCTGTCAGAAAGTGTGACCCCTATTCTAAGGCATTATGGTCAAGTCCAGTAACTAATGTTTTGTGTAGCTGAAAAGGTGAAGGAATGGTGAGTAATCTGAGAAAATGTGGTAAGTTTTAAACTATATTTAATAAAGATGGTATAGGGTCACATATTTTGATACCAGCTGTCAGAAAGTATGACCCCTATTCTAAAGCATTACGATCAAGTCCAGTAATAAATGTTTTGTAAAGCTGAAAATGTGAAGGAATAGTGAGTGAAGATTTGGTTGGTTTTACACGGAGATGAATAGTGTCACATATTCTGATGTCAGATGTCAGAGTTTGAGTAAAGGCCAGTGATTGCCTCACTCTCACAAAAAAAACTTTATAACTCATGTTTAAGATAGGACCTGACAAAGGCACATTTTTACAGTTGAATCAAGTATCAGCCCATTTTGTCTCCAAAATAACAGAAAACAATGAAAAAATAACCTAACCCTTTTAATAAATGGAATTAAAATGGAATCTTTTAACATCGGATAGGGCATTATAACTACCATTTGAATAATTTTTAGATCAGTTTAAATATGATACACATTATCTAATGTATGTTTAGCATAATAGAACAGGTGTAAAGTATGAGATAATCTATTTTCTTCTGTTTTGCAATACTACTCAACATAAAAGTAATTGGATAAAAGTAAACATTTTCTTAGTGTTACTCAGTTTTCTGTTTTATCTAATATTTTACTGGTTCTGACGTTTTGGTTTGTTTAGGGAAAAAGCTTGTATTTTGCAGTGCACCCCCCCCCCCCCCCCCCTACTTTCTTCATACGACGTGAAAATGCAGAGAATTAATAATGAAACGTTCATGTTCAAGATCATTTATTTTATTTATAGACAACATAAAAATGTAAACACCCTTTTTTCATCGTTCGACAGCAGCAGAAAGAGAAAATAAAGCGAGTCCGCGTAGCTTACGCAGTCTACGCAGCGCGCTCGTGCCCGTGAACAGAAACTGTGAAGTAGCGCCCTCTGTGGTCACAAAACCCGACGGTCACAGAAAACGGTGTAACACCGCATCTCCGCTGTTCCGCTCTCGTCCCGTGGGCGGGCCCGTTCCAATCCTCTACTCCACCTTCGCCTGTACACTTCTCCCTCAGTAGATCCCTTAATCACTTTTAAGTGACCTTCTTGCAAAAACACAAGAAAAAATTAAATGTATAATATGTACTGCTTTTATTTTCTTTTTAAACTATTTACACAAACACAATGACTATTTTGAACATGTTTAGTACTCTTTTAAACCATCACTATGCATTTATAAGACTTTATTTATTACTGTATTTATTAGTGTATCTATTTTAGAACAGGGAGTTTTACATTTTTTAGCCGGGGCTACATGAGGAATTCGCGAAAGGGGCGTATCCCATACTGAGATACCGAATAAATGCTTGAAAGAGAACACAAATTACATTTAAGAAAAAAAATATGCAAGAAATAAAACAAATTTACCGGAAGTGAAACACTTTTACTAGAACTGAAATACATTGGTCAGTAAAAAAGCAACTGCCTTGTTTGTACATTTAGCTAGGCTAGCTACCAATAATAATGGTCAGTAAAAGAGCAAATGCTGTATTTGGATATTAAGCTAAGCTGGCTACCAATTATAATAGTCAGTAAAACAGGACATACTGTTGTTTGGACATTTAGTTAGGCTAGCTACAAATAATAATGTTCAGTAAATCAGCAAATTGCGTATTTGAACATTTAGCAAGCTAGTGAGCAATAATAATAGTCATTAAAACAGCAAATGCTACATTTGTACATTTATCTAGGCTAGCTACCAATAATGATAGTCAGTAAAACATGAAATGCTTTGTTGATACATTTGGTCAGTAAAATAGCAAATGCTGTGTTTGGAAAATTTAATTAGACTAGCTACCAATAATAATGGTCGGTAAAACAGGAAACACTTTGTTTGGACATTTACCTACACTAGCTGCCAATAACAATGGTCAATAACTCAAATGTAGATTTTGGTAATTAAGTGTAGTTGATGAATGATTATGCTCTTCAAAAAAACAAAACAACACAACCCACAAGCACTCACAATAAAGAATTTTATAAACATATGAATACAAGTTAAACCCATGTTACTCTACCTTTGGAAGTAATTGTATATTTAACCCTTTTAAGCCTGAACCATTAAAAATATATATATTTCTGAATTTCAATCTTACGTTGACTTTTATGTTTCACTCCAATTTCACACTGGATTTCTCTGCTGGACGCCTTTGAGTATTTAACAAGTAATAACTGAAGACAATCTCAGGCCTATAGGTTTCATGTCCAACATATGTTGAGAAAACACAATGAGACTGCAGATCTGCAATATAAAAGTAGTTTAATAAAACACACAGATGAGTAAATATAGAGGTGAAACAATATAAAGATAATAGTTTGTAGAGGATAAAAACAATTAAGAAACTAAATGATTTGGATATTCTTAATAAATTTGAAGATTAAAAAACCTTCAGCAACATATAATATTCAATAAGGAAAAGATAAGAGAGTATAAAACTTGAGTAATACAACACAACCAAATATCCCTCTATGGTAACAGATTTTTAATCAGAACGACTGAACCATAGACCAACGAGAACACCAGCAAAGGGGAATGAATGAGCCTGCAACCTTACTGCGCTACACAAACCTGGAGTGGGTTGATTTCAGTATGGGAACTACAGCTTGAGCGTTTTATTTAACCTCTGTAAAGGATTTTGTTGGCCTCTCTGCGGGGTCTGCATGCTCCTCCGGTCCACACAGCAGTACCTGGCACAGTGTCGTCTCTTTGTGGATCTGGGTCTCACTTTTGTTGAGTTCCTCAGGTGGTGTTTTCACTTCTTCTTTCATACAGATGGGTCTAGCAGTAAATAGTATTAAGATAAGCTATGCTTAGCTTGGGGAACTGAGGACGGCTTCCACAGAGTGAAAACAGAGATACTAGAAATTAATAGAAATAATCAAATCTGCATATACTAGAAAATACACTGCTCAAAAAAATAAAGGGAACACTCAAATAACACAATATAACTCCAAGTAAATCAAACTTCTGTGAAATTAAACTGTCCACTTAGGAAGCAACACTGATTGACAATCAATTTCACCTGCTGTTGTGCAAATGGAATAGACAACAGGTGGAAATTATTGGCAATTAGCAAGACACACTCAATAAAGGAGTGGTTCTGCAGGTGGGGACCACAGACCACGTCTCAGAACCTATGCTGTCTGGCTGATGTTTTGGTCAGTTTTGAATGTTGGTGGTTCTTTCACACTCGTGGTAGCATGAGACGGACTCTACAACCCACACAAGTGGCTCAGGTAGTGCAGCTCATCCAGGATGGCACATCAATGCGAGCTGTGGCAAGAAGGTTTGCTGTGTCTGTCAGCGTAGTGTCTAGAGGCTGGAGGCGCTACCAGGAGACAGGCCAGTACACCAGGAGACGTGGAGGAGGCCGTAGGAGGGAAACAACCCAGCAGCAGGACCGCTACCTCCGCCTTTGTGCAAGAAGGAACAGGAGGAGCACTGCCAGAGCCCTGCAAAATGACCTCCAGCAGGCCACAAATGTGCATGTGTCTGCACAAACGGTTAGAAACCGACTCCATGAGGATGGTATGAGGGCCCGACGTCCACAGATGGGGGTTGTGCTCACAGCCCAACACCGTGCAGGACGCTTGGCATTTGCCAGAGAACACCAGGATTGGCAAATTCGCCACTGGCGCCTTGTGCTCTTCACAGATGAAAGCAGGTTCATACTGAGCACATGACAGACGTGACAGAGTCTGGAGACGCCGTGGAGAGCGGTCTGCTGCCTGCAACATCCTTCCGCATGACCGGTTTGGCAGTGGGTCAGTAATGGTGTGGGGTGGCATTTCTTTGGAGGGCCGCACAGCCCTCCATGTGCTCACCAGAGGTAGCCTGACTGCCATTAGGTACCGAGATGAGATCCTCAGACCCCTTGTGAGACCATATGCTGGTGCGGTTGGCCCTGGGTTCCTCCTAATGCAGGACAATGCTAGACCTCATGTGGCTGGAGTGTGTCAGCAGTTCCTGCAAGATGAAGGCATTGAAGCTATGAACTGGCCCGCCCGTTCCCCAGACCTGAATCCGATTGAGCACATCTGGGACATCATGTCTCGCTCCATCCACCAACGTCACGTTGCACCACAGACTGTCCAGAAGTTGGCGGATGCTTTAGTCCAGGTCTGGGAGGAGATCCCTCAGGAGACCATCCGCCACCTCATCAGGAGCATGCCCAGGCGTTGTAGGGTGGTCATACAGGCACGTGTAGGCCACACACAATACTGAGAATCATTTTGACTTGTTTTAAGGACATTACATTAAAGTTGGATCAGCCTGTAGTGTGTTTTTTCACTTTAATTTTGTGTGTGGCTCCAAATCCAGGCCTCCATTGGTTAATAAATTTTATTTCCATTGATGATTTTTGTGTGATTTTGTTGTCAGCACATTCAACTTTGTACAGAACAAAGTATTCAATGAGAATATTTCATTCATTCAGATCTAGGATGTGTTATTTGAGTGTTCCCTTTATTTTTTTGAGCAGTGTACATTAAAAGCATTCAAATCATAAGCTCTGAAGATTTGGTCCTAAACATTTAGTTGCAAGCTAATAATCCTCCTCTACTCCTAACAACTATGACATCTACATTTTACAGAGTAAGTTTTTTCCCTTCTTCAGAACTGAACTCCTACAGTAACCACCCTAAGCACTGAGCTGTGTCTCACAAAGAATGTCCTGGAACATCTAACATACGATAAAACATAACATGGAATTTAATAAACATCATCCCTGGATAAGATTCATTTTGCAGAACCTGTAAAATCCATTGTTAAATTCAGTTTTCTGGTAGAACGTGTCCCAAGTGATAAAGTTAAACATTTGTGTAGGATAAGGTGTTCTGTCTGAAAGGTTTACGATCCGCACTTTTAATTGAAACAGATTTGGGATAGTTTTCTATCCTGTGTGAATGCGCAGGTGTTTATTGAGATTACCCTGATCAGAAAAACTCCTCCAACAGTCTGAGCAGTAATACGGTTTCTCTCCTGTGTGAATGCGCTGGTGATTTTGAAGATTACTCTTTTTATTAAAACTTTTCCCACAGTCTGAGCAGTGATACGGTTTCACTCCTGTGTGAATGCGCTGATGTATTTTGAGATTACTCTGTTGAGTAAAACTTCTCCCACACTCTGAGCAGTAATACGGTTTCTTTCCTGTGTGAATGCGCTGGTGTTTTCGGAGATTACACTGCTGAGTAAAACTCTTCCCACAGTCTGAGCAGTAATACGGTTTCTCTCCTGTGTGAATGCGCTGGTGTTTTTTGAGACTACTCGGTTCAGTAAAACTCTTCCCACAGTCTGAGCAGTAATACGGTTTCTCTCCTGTGTGAATGCGCTGGTGTTTTTTGAGACTACTCGGTTCAGTAAAACTCTTCCCACAGTCTGAGCAGTAATACGGTTTCTCTCCTGTGTGAATGCGCTGGTGTTTTTTAAGATCACTCTGTTTAGTAAAACTCTTCCCACAGTCTGAGCAGTGATACGGTTTCTCTCCTGTGTGAATGCGCTGGTGTATTTTGAGAGTATTTGGTGCAGTAAAACTGTTCCCACAGTCTGAGCAGTGATACGGTTTCTCTCCTGTGTGAACGCGCTGGTGTTTTTTAAGATCACTCTGTGTAGTAAAACCCTTCCCACAGTCTGAGCAGTGAAAAGGTTTCTCTCCTGTGTGAATGCGCTGGTGTTTTTTAAGATCACTCTGTTTAGTAAAACTCTTCCCACAGTCTGAGCAGTGATACGGTTTCTCTCCTGTGTGAATGCGCTGGTGTATTTTGAGAGTATTTGGTGCAGTAAAACTGTTCCCACACTCCGAGCAGTGATACGGTTTCACTCCTGTGTGAACGCGCTGGTGAATTTTGAGATGACTCTGTTTAGTAAAACTCTTCCCACAGTCTGAGCAGTGATGTGGTTTCTCTCCTGTGTGAATGTGCTGGTGAATTTTGAGATGACTCTGTTTAGTAAAACTCTTGACAGAGTGCTGCTGTTTCTCCATGTCGGGACTTGGCTTCATTTGTCTGTTAAACGTATCAAACAATGTCTGCGTGTTCTGGAGGCTCTTCAGGACGGCTTGTGCTTCAACTCTTTCAGCAGTTTAACATTGCTCTTAGTTAAATATCTTGGTTGTTGGTGATGAAGTTCAGGAGAATAATTTCATTTCTGGAAAACACAAAAAAATGCAGTTGTATATTACAATAAAAGCAGGTCAATTAACTGAAGAGAACTGCCTGAGGTGCCTATATTGACATCTGAGACATCTTCATATTACCATAAATGTTTCAGTATTTTTCCCACTTCTAAGTCCTTAGTGTAAAAGGGGTGCTGGTGGTCCTCCAGCCACTAGAGGTAGCCCACATTTTACCACTTGCAATAATCAGGCTGACGCCTGTTTACTGCCTTTATAAAGACTGCCCACTGTTTAGACAAACAGTCTTGATTCTTTTCTGGTCTCACTAGATCCTGAGAACGTAAAGAAAGAAGAAAAAAAATGTTACCCTTTAATCTGAAGCTTCGAGGATTGTGCCAAAATCATTCTACATTGATCACGTGACCAATGATGTCCAAAGCTTTTTCCTTCACACTAATTTATAAAACATTCCTTTTTTACAACTCCAGATAACATTATTTTCCAACACATTAGCTTCAGACTAACAGTGATATGCACTCCTAAAGTCCTTTTTATGTAGATCACAAGTGAAAATTTGGTGAGAAATGTAATTGTAATTGTGCTTTTTACCCAGAAAGACTGCAGCTCCACATCAATGGCTTAACTGATTTGTTTACTAAATCAATTTAGTAAACGGTGGCGTATCATAGCATCTGGTCGAAGCCCAACTTCATCTGCAGAACCAGAGAGCAGCAGAAGCTCTACACCAGCAGATTCAGAGCAGCAGCTCCAAATTTCATCAACTCTAACTAAATGTTACTAAAGCAGTAAATCATTCTAGCACTTCCACCTTAAATATGATCAATTCCTCTTAGTTGTCCTGGAAATGTAACAAAACGTTTAGTGAATAAAATAAAATTACTATATGAACTCAGTGTATTTCAGCAGTTTGGAATGAATTTGCTTGAGAGAGAGTGAATTCTTGTCCTGACTCTTAACTTTTTCCATATTTAGATAATATTACTTTTTTCCAGACGAGGGACCGAAAGACATAAATCCTTGGGTTTTACAGATTGAGTGGGTCGATGACGAGGCAGAGAGCTCAGGATAAGATTGGCTAACGTTCGCTTTCACAAAGAAACCCGGGTGCTTTTTAATTATTTTATTATAATAAATGTTCTTTTATACAAAGTACAGTATCAGTGGAGACTTATTTCTTGCATCTACATACCATCACAGCTCCAGCAATTACATTTTAATTAGGGGTGTGACGAGACACTAATATCACAAGACGAGACACGATAATGGGTTCACGAGAACGAGATTTAAAAATAAAACTTTAATGAAAACTTCAAAAATGAAAAATGGCTTGAAAACTAGTTTTTGTTTTATTTGACAAAATCATATAACGCAAACTTAACAGGCTGGTTTCTCTTACATTGATTCTATAAGAAATAAAAATAAGAATAACAAAAATATTTTTTTTTAGGTCTTATAAAGTGCAAACAATACGTGCAAACCACAATCAGTCATATTAAGTCTATGGTTTGTGTTATTTTCTCCTAAATCTCTTGTAATTTAACTATGCATAACCATAATTAGTCATATTAAGACTATGCTTGAAGTGCAAACAGAGACAGAACATTTTTTAAATACAGTACAGAGCTAAGGGATCAGTACAACTGCCTATGAAACAGTCACGTGTAGGATTTACTTACAGTATTTATATATGGTTTGTGTCTTGTTGGTCACTCTGTTACCGTTTATTGTTTCCACTGGAGCCAAAATGCAGCCAGATATACAATTTAAAAGTAGCAGAAGCATCTTCTACACAACTGCCTGTATTTTCCTCTTCTGTTAAGAGCTGCTCTCACAACTCAGCCACCACTCTCGCTGCTATCGCTACTGTGTTGCAAGATCCCTCTTAAAAAGTCCACACTAGGTGACAGGACAAAAACATTGGCAACATTAGCCAGCAAGGTAACATTAGATACTTCGTTAAAAAAAGCACTGTGAACATTGGCTAGCTAGAGAACATTAGCTACTTGGTTAAAAAACACTGGGAACATTGGCTAGCTAGATAATGTTAGCTACTGGTTAAAAAAGAAACGCTGGCAACATTAGCTAGCTAGTTAACACCAGCTACTTTGGTCCCCTATTATGGGCCAGTTCTGCCTCTTAAACAGCTCTCTTTTTCTCTCTGTCAGTCGCGTTAAGGACACATATCAGCTCCCACTGTAGAAGAACACTTAAACATTATTCTCACAAAATAAATCACATCATTAAACATTTTACTATTGCTAAGTCTTTTTTAAATCTCTGCAAAAAGCTGTGTGATTTTATGTACCACGAACGATGGAGAAAAATATAAAATATATATATTTTTTTAAAAACAGCAACTGGATAGAAGGGTACATTCACTTTGAAGGTAAGTGAAGGTTCTAGCCCACTTTAGGTAACCTAACCAATGCTATTTCGATAACCAAGCTAAGCTAGCAGGCAATTTCAAACTATAATATACTACTAGAAGCCTTAAACACATTAAATTTGTATTACGTTGTTGTTATATAGTCTAAATGGTAGGATAATGTACAAGCTGTCTGTAATGTTTAATCCTTTCCTTTATAATTAACTTTAGCTGTTAGGTGTGGTATTGGTAACAACACTGGGTCATTTTACAAGCTAATTTTGCTAATGCTAATGCTCCTGCCTCAGTGCTGAAAGAATCTGTAAATCTAAGCTTACTGTAAATAAACAGAAGCGCTTTACACCCAAATAAACAGTTTTCAGGAGAGAAATCTGTGTAGATTAACATCTAGCGCTCACTAACCTTAAAGAGAGAGAGAGAGAGAGAGAGAGAGAGAGAGAGAGAGAGAGAGAGAGAGAGAGAGAGAGAGAGAAACTTCTTCATACCTTCTGTAGCTCAGCTGATCCTTCTCTTCCTCCGGCGCTCCAGCTACAGACCCCGGAAGCTCAGCCTCATCCGGGTTATGCAGAGCCCCGCCCCCTCCCCCGCTACATCACATTATACCCCATCACCGCTAGAGGGAGCCCGCGAGGGAGTCCTCAATGCATGGAGCTGAATGCAGCTAAACAGCTAAAACTCTCATTTAAAACACTGTATAACTACTTCTCTGGAGTTTCCCTTTAATTTTACAAAGTAGAATAAAGTATTTCACTAAAATAGGAAAGAAAACTTACCCCTATATTTCCATTTTCTAAAACTAATGTTTTTTATTCAGTAGATTTACTAGCATTACTGCTACTGATGCTGGAGTTACACCCAGACCTCTTTTAAAAGGATTAAAACTGCAGTTTATAAGCTTTAATAATTATCTCTGCGGTGATGAAATAGTTGTAGTCTGACAGAGGAAGGTCTGATGAATTAATTTCACTATGGGTTTATGTTGACACAATGTATAGTTTAGACAGCAGACTGATACAACTATGCCTATTCTGTATTCATATCATTTAATGGGATATAACCATTTATCGCCTATAGTGTGATGACTCCTACATCTACAATTACGCTTTTTCCATAGATAACTCCATGTTTTCTGACAGAGGAGGGTCTGATGAATTAATTTCACTATGGGTTTATGTTGACACAATGTATAGTTTAGGCTGCAGACTGATACAACTATGCCTATTCTGTATTAATATCATTTAATGGTATATAACCATTTATCGCCTATAGTGTGATGACTCCTACATCTACAATTACGCTTTTTTCATAGATAACTCCATGTTTTCTGACAGAGGAGGGTCTGATGAATTAATTTCACTATGGTTTTATGTTGACACAATGTATAGTTTAGACAGCAGATTGATAAAACTATGCCCACCCTTTATTAATATCATTTAATGGGATAAAATAATGTGTATACGTACTTTTTCATATATAGTACTACTTCTTTTTGTTTTCAAATATTATAATAATAGTGTAGCCTAAGGATATTAAAATTGCATTTTGTCTAATATTAACTAAAAATGTATTAACCGCTTGGGTCTTTTATTTTGAAACACGCACTTCCGGTTGCCGTCGGATTTGTCCCTCTAATGTTGCTGTCTTCGCGCTGCTCGGAGGAAGAGCAGGATCAGCTGAACTACAGAAGGTATGAAGAAGTTTCTCTCTCTCTCTCTCTCTCTCTCTCTCTCTTTTTATTTCAAATGCCAAGCAAGCGCTGGATCTACACAGATTTCTCCCCTGAAAACTGTTTATTTGGGTGTAATGCGCTTCTGTATTTACAGTAAGCTTAGATTTACAGATTTTTCCAGCACTATGGCAGGAGCATTAGCATTAGCAAAATGCGCTCTTTGCACAACTACGTTTCATCAGTGCTGCTCCAGCGTTTCCTGTTTGGCTTTTCCAGTACACTCCTTATGGCAGTATTTTCAGCTGGTGTTTACAAGAGCTTCTAAAAATTTACCTCAACGTCAAGGAGACCAGTAAAGCCTTCCACTAGAAAGCTAGAGAAAGACTTTAAACTATATACCTATAAACTATATCATACCTACACACTACCAAGATTTTTTCTTATATTTTACGTTAGCCCACACAGCTCAGCATTAGCTAGTATAGCTAACTAGCTTGCTAGGTGCATTACTGATAGTTGTTAGTTTCTCCTGTTATCAAATGGAAGTCTAATAAAATGCTAGTAACAATAATAATGCTAACTATAATAATCATCATAAAAATAATTAGACAAATGCTAGCTATAATAATAAAAATGCTGGCTATAACAATGCTAACTATAATAAAAATGATAGTAAAAATAATAATCCTTATAAAAAGAATCATACACATTCTAGCATTAATAATATTAATAATAATAAAAGTGCTAGCTATAATAATAATAATAATATCTAGCTATAATAATAATAATAATATCTAGCTATAATATTAATAATAATAATAATATCAATAATAATAATAATAATAATATCTAGCTATAATAATAAAAATGCTAGCTGGTGGATCATTCAGCCAAGTACTAGGGCTGGCCCGAATAGCGTTTTTTGAGCTCCGGATATTCGGCACTGATTCAAAGCGAATATTCGAATATTCGTTTTTAAAAAAAGAGGTAAAAAAAGAGGTAAAAAAAAAAAAGAAAATCACGGCCCCCTTAAGACATATTCACCCCGGATTTTTGGTGTTTTTATCCCGGATTTTTGTTTTTCACCCCATATTTTTTCTGTGTTTTTAGCCCAGATTTCTTTGTGTTTTCATCCCGGAATTTCTGCTGCCGCACACCGCGTCTTATCTGCTGCGTAGAATAAATAAAGAAAATAAATGATGTAATTACTATTATTATTAGAAAAATAACAAACAAAAATAAACCCAAAATGTTGACAAAAATATAGTCTAACGAATAAAAAAAATAAGAAACGAAAAACTCCACAGGACCAAAGAAAATTACTAAGACATGTAATACTGAAAAAAAAACGGAAAAAACAAATACGCGTCTGGGGATAAAAATTAAACAAACCAAACCACACTCAAAGAAATAAATGTATATATAAACAAAACAAAAGAATGGACAAAAACAACAATCCGTTAAAAAAACTCATTTAAATCCATTAAAAAACTCATTTAAAACAATCACAGGCTTTTTGCGCAGAATAATAAAAGTTTCGGTTAGTTTCAGTTTCAAATCATGAAAACAGCTCACCAAAACCTCAACCTATCCTTTATATTTGACAATATTTGATTAACTTACAGGTCCTTACTTATTTTTATTTAACTGAACTGAGTTGTAAATTATTTATAGCCTCGCGCTGAATTCATCTCCCGCTGCGAAAGAGAGAGAGAGAGAGAGAGGCGCAGCGCATTTTGCCTGATTTTAATTAACAGTACATTTGTTGGCTTTAGTAAGTTTAATAACATTAATTTTAGTATACTTGTCAGATCTTATTTATAAAAACTTTTTTTAGAAGACAGAGGTTATTCTGCGCGCAATGCCGCGCCGCTGCGCCAAGCACCACTTTGCGTGCCTGACATTTCAGAGTGCTGGACGAGATTTTAATTCATGAATTAATATATTTAATATTTTAATAAATTTGCCCTGGTGATAAGAAACGAATGCTAACATATAGCTTTATATTTCTGTGTATTTCAAATGTTTTAAGTTTTATGTAATTGACGGGCAGCACCACGCGCCAGATTGACAATGTGCTTTATTTTTCAGATATAAAAGTGAAATTCAGTTAAATAATAGCAAAGTTAACTAAAATAAATTTATGTTCAGTCAAAGTTATTTTCTCTTTTAATTTTCCATTTCAAAACTCCAGCATTTGAGTGAGAATAAGCATCTGTTGAAATTTTTAAACAGCAGAATGCCTAGTTACAGTTATTTAGTCTGTGTACTAAACATAAATATAAATCCTTATAACTGACAGAAATAAATATAACTAATAATAATTTATAGTTACAGTGCAGATTTTTAAGTATATATATTTTTTCATAGTTGATTGCTGAAGGCTCTGGGTGTGGTTTATTTTTATGTGGTAAAGATGTGATGGTATGGAGTATTTTGGAGCGCAGGGTGAGCAATCGCGCTAAGCTTTTTTCCGCCGCCAAGATAGAAACACGCCAGAAATTTACCTCAACACACATCATTTCCAGACCACCACGCCCATCGGTGTTAATATATTCCAAAGTCCAACGCTATTTTAAGGACGCGTGCAAGGCCTAAAAATAGACTGTTGACGGGTGGCAAAGCGCCACGCTACACGCCTTGCGTGGGGTGTATGATAGGGCTCTTTGTCTGTATGCGCAAAGTTTAAAAAAAGTTCATTCAGCTGCTAAAGTAACGTGCAGTAACGGAGTGTCGAAAATGGTAACGGCGTTATAGTTACAGTCATAGTAATTAGTTAGATTACTCCTTACTGAAAAAAGTAACGGCGTTAGTAACGCCGTTTATTTTAACGCCATTACTCCCAACACTGTCGTCTGGATTAAACTCCCGCTCCAGCCAATAACAGTTCAGTTCTGTCCCGCACGCAAGATATTCTGACGGGACCCGCGAGAACAGAAGTGGTTAGAGTGAGGTGGAGCTCTGGAAAGTAGAAAAAAAACGAATATCCGAATACCAAAATTAAAAACCGAATACCTACTCAACGAACGAATATCCGAATACCCGAATATTCGGGTCCAGCCCTACCAAGTACGTTTAGCTGATCTCCTCTCCCAAACACTTGGAACCTGGGTGCTGTAACGTTAATAATTCCATTTAAAAAGCAGTGGCACTGCATGCTTTTCCAGTCGTCTCCAAGCTTCTGACGTTTTTGGTTTAACTTCTGACCATTTTGACCTCTCGCCAGTAAAAAAAAAATTATGTTTTGCCCATAGACTGTATATAAAGATGGACGCCGTGTCGCCGTTCCCATTCATTCAATGAAAATGAAGCCAAAATCTTCCCCCATTTTGGCGATTCAGAGACCAGAGTCTGCGCAGTAGAGACCAGAGGAGGGAGAAAGGCTGTGGAGAGACGGCCTACTCATTTAAATAACCCCGCCCCTGAGGGCTGCCTTGCGGTCACAGACTGCAGAGCGGGGCGGAGCGGAGCTGACGGTCTGTTATTGGTCCCGCCCATAAGAAGCCCTTTTACCATAACCACACCTTTTTTGAATAGAGCCGAATAAAGTTTTAAAAACCGAATTCTGTGGGGATATAAAAATTTGACAATATAAGCAGAGGCTACACTAGCTGCTGCATTTAAATAATGGAGGTAGAATTACAGTATATTAGAAAAAAAACGTGATTGAAAGTTGTCTGTTTTGCCATTGAAACCTATGGGGATGGGTGGAGTTACACAGCTTTCTGCAGCCGAACAGCAGGGGGCGCCCGACCTGTGGTGGCTTCACTTTTAAGAGACGATGCTCTGTCCAGCTATATACAGTCTATGAATTTGCCTATACAGGCGAATGTAAACAATTCAACCGGAAACGTCCGAGCCGCATTATTTGAAAACGGAAATGTGTCAGAGCCGTGAGTGCAAGGAGCCCATTAGCTTGTAAAATGACCCAGTGTTGTTACCAATACCACACCTAACAGCTAAAGTTAATTATAAAGAAAAGGATTAAGCATTACAGACAGCTTGTACATTATCCTACCATTTAGGCTATATAACAACAACTCATCACACATTTAATGTGTTTAAGACATTCAGGCTTCTAATAGTATTTTATTGTTTGAAATTGCCTGCTAGCTTAGCTTAGTTATTTAGATAGCATTGGTTAGGTTAGCTAAAGGTGGCTAGAACCTTATGTTACCTTCAAAATGAATGTACCCCTCTATACAGTTGCTTTATTTTTTTTAAACTTATTTGATATTTTTCTCCATCGTTCGTGGTACATAAAAAGCAGCACACAGCTTTTTATGCATATTTAAAAAAGTGTTTGCAATAGTAAAATGTTTTATAATGTGATTTTTTGTTTATGTGGGAATGTAAGATTGGAGCTGATGTGTTTCCTTAGCGCGACTGGCAGAGAGAAAAAGAGAACTGTTTAATAGGCAGAACTGGCCCATAATAAGAGACCAAAGTAGCTGATGTTCGCTAGCTATCTAATGTAACCAGCGATTTTTTTTTACCAATAGCAAACATCATCTAGCTATCTAATGTTCCAAGTGTATTTTTAACCCAAGTATCTAATTTTATCTAGCTATCCAATGTTCACAGTGCTTTTTTTTAACCAAGTAGCTAATGTTATCTAGCTAGTCAATGTTACCAGTGCTTTTTTAACCAAGTAGCTAATTTTACTTTGCTGGCTAATGTTACCAGTGTTTTTGTCCTGTCACCAACTCAGGACATATTTTATTATTTTAATTTGGATACAAACTTTCCTGCACTTCCTTCTAAGTAAGATAATGTGGCCAGCCAAGGCATCAAATCATCATTTCTTGCATTTCAGACATCAATAGACGCTGCATTTTCCGACATCCATCCATTTGCTTTTTTTTATATATTTTATTTTAAAGAAACAAAAACATCTTTTATAATTAAAATTAGGGGTGTGAAAAGATCCCGAGGCACGAGATCTCGTGAGATTAAAATGTGACAATATTTCTAGTCAAGCTTAAACCTGTCTTGCGGGGAAAAAAAAAATTTAGTGTGGACTTTTTAAGAGAGATCTGGCAACACAGTAGCGATAGCAGCGAGTGTGGTGGCTGACCCACTCAATCTGTAAAACCCAAGGATTTATGTCTTTCGGTCCCTCGTCTGGAAAAAAATTATATTATCTCATGTCTAGAACATAAAAACAGGAAAGAGGCAGGACAAGAATTCACTCTCTCTCGAGCATATTAATTCCAAACTGCTGAAATGCACTGTATGAGTTAATATAGTCCTTTTATTTTATTCACTAAATGTTTAGTTACATTTCCAGGACAACTAAGAGAAATTGATAATATTTAAGGTGGAAGTGCTAGAATGATTTACTGCTTTAGTAACATTTAGTTAGAGTTGATGAAATTTGGAGCTGCTGCTCTGAATCTGCTGGTGTAGAGCTTCTGCTGCTCTCTGGTTCTACAGATGAAGTTGGGCTTCGACCGGATGCTGTGATACGCCACCGTGTCCGCTATATTGATTTAGTAAACAAATTAGTTAAGCCATTGATGTCAGGTTCTAGTGAGACCAGAAAAGAATCAAGACTGTTTGTCTAAACAGTGGGCAGTGTTTATAAAGGCAGTAAACAGGCGTCAGCCTGATTATTGCAAGTGGTAAAATGTGGGCTACCTCTAGTGGCTGGAGGACCACCAGCACCCCCTTTACACTAAGGACTTAGAAGTAGGAAAAATACTGAAACATTTATGGTGATATGAAGATGTCTCAGATGTCAATATAGGCACCTCAGGCAGTTCTCTTCAGTTAATTGACCTGCTTTTATTGTAATATACAACTGCATTTTTCTTTGTGTTTTCCAGAAATGAAATTATTCTCCTGAACTTCATCACCAACAACCAGGATATTTAACTAAGAGCAGTGTTAAACTGCTAAAAGAGTTGAAGAACAAGCCGTCCTGAAGAGCCTCCAGAACACGCAGACATTGTTTGATACATTTAACAGACAAATGAAGCCAAGTCCCGACATGGAGAAACATCAGCACTCTGTCAAGAGTTTTACTCAACAGAGTAATCTCAAAAAACACCAGCGCATTCACACAGGAGAAAAAACACATCACTGCTCAGACTGTGGGAAGAGTTTTACTAAACAGAGTAATCTCAAAAACCACCAGCGCATTCACACAGGAGAGAAACCATATTGCTGCTCAGACTGTGGGAAGAGATTTACTGCAAAGAGTAATCTCAAAATTCACCAGCGCATTCACACAGGAGAAAAACCGTATCACTGCTCAGACTGTGGAAAGAGTTTTAATAAACAGAATGCTGTCAAACTGCATCAGCGCATTCACACAGGAGAAAAACCGTATCACTGCTCAGACTGTGGGAAGAGTTTTAATCATCAGAGTAATCTCAAAATACATCAGCGCATTCACACAGGAGAGAAACCGTATTACTGCTCAGACTGTGGGAAGAGTTTTACTTTACAGAGTACTCTCAATAATCACCAGCGCATTCACACAGGGGAGAAACCGCATCACTGCTCAGACTGTGGGAAGAGTTTTACTGAACAGAGTGCTCTCCAAAAACACGAGCGCATTCATACAGGAGAGAAACCGTATTACTGCTCAGACTGTGGGAAGAGTTTTACTCTACAGGTTACATTCCAAATACACCAGCGCATTCACACTGGAGAGAAACCGTATTACTGCTCAGACTGTGGGAGGAGTTTTACTCAACAGGTTACATTCCAAATACACCAGCGCATTCACACAGGAGAGAAACCGTATTACTGCTCAGACTGTGGGAAGAGTTTTACTCAACAGAATAGTCTCAAAAAACACCAGCGCATTCACACAGGAGAGAAACCGTATCACTGCTCAGTCTGTGGGAAGAGTTTTAATCAACAGAGTCATCTCAAAAATCACCAGAGCATTCACACAGGAGAGAAAACTGTACCAAATTTGTCCCACGGCAATTAAAAGTGCAAATCGAAAGTCTTTCAGACAGAACACCTTATCCTACACAAATGTTTTACTTTGTCGCTTGGGACACGTTCCACCAGAAACAAACATGAACTGAATTTAACAATGGATTTTACAGGTTCAGCAAAATGAATCTCATCCAGCGATCATGTTTATTGAATTCCATGTTATGTTTTCTAATATGTTTGATATTCCAGGACATTCTTTGTGAGACAGAGCTGAGCTTTTAGGGTAATTACGGTAGGAGTTCAGTTCTGAAGAATGGAAAAAACTTAGTCTTTAAAATTTAGATGTCATAGTGAGTAGGATTCCTAGCTGGCAACTAAATGTTTTGGACCAAACCTTCAGAGCTTATGATTTTAACCCCCTTTCTAGTATATGCAGATTTGATTATTTCTATTAATTTCTAGTATCTCTTTTTTCACTCTGTGGAAGCCGTCCTCAGTTCCCCAAGCTTAGCATAGCTTAGCTTAATACTATTAACCATTAGGCCCATCTGCATGAAAGAAGAAGTGAAAACACCACCTGAGGAACTCCAGAGTGTGCTCCCAAAAGTGAGACCCAGAGCCACAGAGAGACGACACTGTGCTGGGTACTGCCATGTGGACCAGAGGAGCATCCAGACTCTGCAGAGAGGCCAACAAAATCCTTTCCAGAGGTTAAATAAAACGCTCCAGCTGTAGTTCTCAAACTGAAATCAACCCACTCCAGGCTTGTGTAGTGCAGTAAGGTTGTGGGCTCATTCATTCCCTTTGCTGGTGTTCTCATTTGTCTATGGTTCAGTCGTTCTGATTAAAAATCTGTTAACATAGAGGGATATTTGGTTGTTGTATTACTCAAGTTTTGTGCTCTCTTATCTTTTTCTTATTGAATATTATATGTTGTTTAAGGTTTTTAATCTCCAAAATTTACTAAGAATATCCAAATCTTGTAGTTTCTTAATTGTTTTTATCCACTACAAACTATTATCTTTGTATTGCTTCACCTCTATATTTACTCATCTGTGTGTTTTAATAAACGGCTTTTAGATTGCAGATCTGCAATCTCATTGTGTTTTCTCAACATATGTTTGACATGAAACCTATAGGCCTGAGATTGTCTTATGTTATTATTTGTTAAATACTCAAAGGCGCCCAACAGAGAAATCCAATGTAAAATGGATTTGTGTTGAAGTGTAACATAATAGTCAATTTAAGATTGAAATTCGGAAAAAAATATGTTTTTTTGTTATTGGTTCAGGCTTAAAAGGGTTAAATATACAATAACTTCCAAAGGTAGAGTAACATGTTTTTAACTTGATTTCATGTTTATAAGGTTTTTTTTTATGTGAATGCTTGTGGGTTGTGTTGTTTTTTGAAGAGCATAGTCATTCACCAACTATACTTAATTGTTATTTACTTAATTATTGACCATTATTATTGGTAGCTTGTCTAGCTAAATATCCAAACACAGCATTTGCTATTTTACTGACCAAATGTATAAACAAAGCATTTCATGTATTACTGACTACTAGTATTGATAGCTAGCTAACTAAATATCCAAACACAGCATTTGCTGTTTAACTGACCACTATTATTGGTAGCTAGCCTAGCTAAATGTACAAACAAAGCAGTTGCTTTTTTACTGACCAATGTAAGTGTTTCAGCACTAGTAACAGTGTGTAACAGTCTGGTAAATTTGTTTTATTTCTTGCAATTTTTTTTCTTGTAATTTGTGTTCTCTTTCAAGCGTTCATTCGGTATCTCACTATGGGATACACCCCTCTCGCATATTTCTCATGTAGCCCCGGGTTATAAAATGTAAAACTGCCTAGTTCTAAAATAAATACACAAATAAATACAGTAATAATTAAAGTCTTATAAATGCATAGTGATGGTTTAAAAGAGTACTAAACATGTTCAAAATAGTCATTGTGTTTGTGTAAATAGTTTAAAAAGAAAAGCAGTACAGAGTACATATTTCATTTATTTTCTGTGTTAATGCAGGAAGGTTAGCTAAAAGTGATTAAGGGATCTACTGAGGGAGAAGTGTACAGGTGAGGGTGGAGTAGAGGATTGGAACAGGCCCGCCCACGGGACGAGAGAGAACAGCGGAGATGCGGGAGTAGCAGCGCGGGAGAGGCGAGGAGGAAAAAGTTCCTCACAGGCTGAACTAAATTCACTAATAATCAGTATTAATTAAACTAACCGGTAATTTTAAGGACACTGAAGTCCATACTGAGAGTGTGCTGGTGGATGAAGCTGGGATAATCTCTCTATAAGTAAAGTTCTGTTAGCACTGTTAGCTTAGCCAGCTCGGCTAGCTGTGTTTAGCCTCGTGTATTAGCTGCTCTGCGCTAGCCGTGAACTCTCCGCTGCAGCGCCGCTCCGACAGACTGTTCCCCGGACTGACTCGCGCTCTCTCCGCCTCCACTGAACACCAGGACCGCTAACACTGCTAACCAGAGAGCGCTCTGAGTCCCCGCGTGGATCAGAGTTCCTCTGAGGGAAAACGCTCCGTGCTGCAGGACCCCGCGCTCTGCTCCCGCTCATATTCACTGAATCTGAGGTAAATCTGAAACTCTTATTTCTGCTCGTTAGAGTAAAGCGGACATTAAGCTCCGAACCAGACCTGCACCGTTTAGTTCTGTTCATTTCATCTATAATTCTGTTCTTTATGAGTGTATTCTTTAGAGTGGGCCCACATATTTAATTTAAGATGGTATTTTATTTTACAAACTAACTTTAAAAGGTATTTTTTCTTATTTAAGGTACATTTCTGATTAAGGGTTTAAATCTATAACTGACAGTGTAGTTCTGAAAGTAAGAAAAAAGGGGTATATTAACCTAAAATCAATCCTATAGATAAAATCTAAGATACTACTTCTAAAAATAAGGTCTAATCCTTAAATATAATTCTGAGCAATAATAATCATTAAACCAATTGTTTATTTAATTAATTAATTAATTAATTAATAGTCATTTAAATAATTGGGGTACTGTTTAAAATATAAATTTATTATTTGTGTCTTAAGTTTACATATGGGTATTTGCACACTATACACTGTGTGCAGAATTATTAGGCAAATGAGTATTTTGATCACATCATCCTTTTAATACATGTTGTCCTACTCCAAGCTGTATAGGCCTGAGAGCCAACTACTAATTAAGTTAATCAGGTGATGTGCATCTCTGTATTTAGAAGGGGTGTGGTCTAATGACATCAACACACTATATAAGGTTTGCTTAATTATTAGGCAACTTCCTTTCCTTTGGCAAAATATGTCAGAAGAGAGATTTGACGGACTCTGAAAAGTCAAAAATTGTGAGATGTCTTGCAGAGGAATGCAGCAGTCTTGAAATGGCCAAACTTTTGAAGTTTGATAACCGAACAATCAAGCGTTTCATGGCAAATAGCCAACAGGGTCACAAGAAGCGTGTTGGAAAAAAAGGCGCAAAATAACTGCCCATGAATTGAGGAAAATCAAGTGTGAAGCTGCCAAGATGCTATTTGCCACCAGTTTTGCTATATTTCAGAGATGCAACATTTACTGGAGTATCAAAAAGCACAAGGTGTGCGATACTCAGGGACATGGCCAAGGTAAGGAAGGCTAAAAAATGACCACCTTTTAACAAGAAACATAAGATAAAACGTCAAGACTGGGCCAAGAAATATCTTAAGACTGATTTTTCCAAGGTTTAATGGACTGATGAAATGAGCGTGGCCAGATGGATGGGCCCGAGGCTGGATCAGTAAAGGGCAGAGTGCTCCACTCTGACACCAGCAAGGTGGAGGTGGGGTACTGGTATGGGCTGGTATCATCAAAGATGAACTTGTGGGACCTTTTCGGATTGAGTATGGAGTGAAGCTCAACTCCCAGACCTACTGCCAGTTTCCAGAAGACACCTTCTTTAAGCAGTGGTACAGGAAGATGTTGGTATCGTTCAAGAAAAACATGATTCTCATGCAGGACAATGCTCCATCACACGCATCCAAATACTCCACAGCGTGGCTGGCCAGTAAAGGTCTAAAAGAAGAAAAAATAACGCCATGGCCCCCTTGTTCACCTGATCTGAACCTGTGGTCCCTCATAAAATGTGAGATCCACAGAGAGGGAAAACAGTACACCTCTCTGAACAGTGTCTGGAATGCTGTGGTGGCTGCTGCACTCAATGTTGATCGTAAACAGATCAAGAATCTGACAGAATATGGATGGAAGGCTTTTGAGTGTCACCGTAAAAAAGGTGGATTTATTGGTCACCGATTCGTTTTTGGTTTTGTTTTTGAATGTCAAACATGTTCATTGCTAAATTTTGAGTTGTTATATTGGTTTACCTGGTGAAAATAAACAAGTGATATGGGTATATATTTGTTTTTTTTATTAAGTTGCCTAATAATTCTGCAGAGTAATAGTTATCTGCAAAAACAGATATCCTCATTAAGATCTAAAAACAACCCACTCCAACTCCAAAAATATTAAGCTTTAATATGTATGAGTCTTTTGGGTTGATTGAGAACAAAGTTGTTGTTCAATAATAAAAAGAATCCTCTCAAATACAACTTGCCTAATAATTCTGCACACACTGTAGTTGTACTATTGCATCTAAAAAAGGTACTAAACTGCTCTGTCTTGAAAAGATATAACTCTATTGTTGATTGAAGCCTGCTATTAATGTATTTTTTTGTTAAAAGTACTAAAAAGGACACCCGATTCTAAGACTTATTTTGCCCTACCGTTTTGATACACTCAGTAAACTACTGGCTATTTTTATATACCTGTGTGATGGTCCTTTTATTGTGTTTTATATTTTCTATTATTTTATTTAATTTCTACAAACATAGAGAAGGGAAAGAATAGATAGAACTCAGGACCTTATTTCTTCCCATTAACTGGGGATAGGGGTTACATAAGCAATACCTAAAAATAATAAAAGAAAAGAAAGAAACTAAAAAGAAATGTGGAAAAATAGCTAAAACAAACCAGCATTAAAAACTAAAAGGTTTACTAAAAAAATAGATTAATTAATATTAATTAATAGCTTTAGAGTTTCCTGTAGTGAATTCCAGCTTGCTGGTTCACTGTAACGAAAAGCAGATTTTCCCAGTTCATTTAAAACTCTCGACGATCCAGTTACTGGAGTGAGTCTGGTAGGTTATTTTTTTAAGAAGCGTTTATGTGATGTACGGTGGCATATGGTGAGGAAGTGCTTTAAAAAAGAAAATTAACCAATGTGTTTCCCGGCGCACAGCAAGAGAAGACCATGCAACTTTTTCATAGAGTGAACAGTGATGTGTACCAGTAATCTCAGCGCCGCATGATATACAAAATCTAGTGGTTTGAGTGTAGTGGCTGACGCATGTCTGTAAATCACATCACCATAATCCCCAGACAGCACATGCTCATGCGATGCTCAGTTACATCGTTACATTGTCGCTGAGACCTCCTTACGCGATAGACAAGCGACGTCCCACCGCTTCCTAAAAGACGAACCTGAATAGGAACCTGATGCTTGTGCGTTCTCTATACACAAAATAACCATGTAAACGTGTTTACATCCGTAACAACCATCCGTATAAAACAATTTAAAAAAGGATTAACGAATCAAGTGTAAGATTAATTACATTTCCTGTTATTCAGGTTTCGCCTTTAAAATATTTAAACAGATATAAAGATGTAAAGAGACTGGCAGTTCACAATTTTGAAAAGTTGTATTTCAGAACTTATTTACATACACAGACAAAAAACTTAACAACAGGTTACTAAAAATTATAAAGTTTATGAAATACAAGATATATTATTATTTTTAATTTTTGTATTTCAGAGCTAATTCACATGCACAAACATAAATGTAACAGATTTCTAATAAATTATAAAGTGTATGAAATATTATTTCTTTTAAAAGTTGTATTTCAAAAGTAATTCACATGCACAAACAAAAATTTAACAGGTTACTAATAAAGTGTAAAGTGTACATTAAATATTATTTTGAAAAGTGTTTTCGAACCAATTCACATTCGCATAGACCAGAACTTACAAATTACTAATGAATTATAAAATATTTGTTGTTGTTGTTATTATATAATTATTCAGCGTGGTCTTCCGCGATGAAGTCTGTGAGGCGCCAGACGAAGCCAGTCTCTGATCGCCTTTTCTGCATCAGCTTCACTTGGATTGGACAGCTGGGGATTTCTCATCGCAGACGCTGTAAGTACAACATTGTTTCATTTGAAAATTACTTGTAGGTTTTAGTTTCTAAGACATTATTGGGCGTAATGATCAGAATATTGCTAATACGTCATTTTATGCAATATTGGTATATATACAGGTGTTGGCTGCTAATTTGTTCATTTGGAATATGTTTCTTGCCAACATGTTGCTAGGTTGTTGCTAAGGTGTTCCTATGGTCTAAACTATTAGGTGTCTATTAGGTCTAAACGTAGACTTAATAGGTTGTGAATAGCCTGAACAACAAGGAATATTAGTGTAGATTTTTTATTATAGCCCTCTGAATTTGGAATTTTACAAGATTCATTGAAAATAAATAGCCTGTTCTGCCTATTTCCAGTTGCCCTAACTCCAGATTATAAAACCGTCTGTTGAAGTTGATACCAAATTATGAAAATAGAACTATTAGACGACTGAATAAGACAAGGTAAATAAGAAGCTAACTTCAGCCTCATACATGTTTGCTACACTGCCACATAGTGCTTTGTGTGCTGCTTAATAGACAGTCTAGCAATAGTTATTGTTAGCTCGTCTGTATTTCAATGTCAATCAACCAAATTCCAATTCAGGTAAGTATTAGTATTAGTTACTAGCTTAATCATTAACAATTTATTTCCCTGCAGGTGCTCACTCCCCACCCTGACTCCTCCTCAGGTTCCCTCCAAACGAGAAATTCGCATATGGAGACAGGTAAGTGACATCGTAATGAAAGTCATTTTTAATGTCTTTAAATTTGTCCCCAGAAACTTTTAGGAGCCATGGTGATGAATCAGGCCAGCTGATATCATCACACAGTGTCAAGCTTGTTAAAATAAAACAACTTTCTTTGTTACATAGAATCATTTTCAAAAAGGCTTTACTCAAAACCATACATAACAACATATTCTCTTTCAATCTGAAGAACCACTATGCCATGCAAAGAACCATTTAAGGCTGAAATGCTATTGTGAGAGCCTAAACTTTGAAAAAATGCTGACACAGCATTAAAACTACAGGATATTTTTGATACCCTATGCTACCCTCTTAGATAACGCTACCAACATTAAAAAAGTAGGATCTTTTGACAGTCTAAAAACCATATCGGTGTTAAGTAGTAATATTGAGCTACATTCTTTAACTGTATACCAGCAACGTATACTTACATATGGACAGGAATTAGTGCCAAATTGAAAAGCAGTCACTACACTACAGTGCCTTTTCACAGTAAAAAGCAAAGTGACAGTATACATGGATTTACATTTTAAAGCAAATTGCTTTATTTGTGTAATTCAATACATGTGACTTTAAAATGCAATCAGTTCAACTGTTTTGTATTCCACTGTGTTTTGGCTGTGAACGTTCCAAACACAGCACACTTTTGTCAGGAGCAGTGAAACACTCATGCCGAGAGTTCACTCAGAAAGGAAAGTGATTTTTCGCTAAAATCCACCTGTTAAAACGCACGTTTTTCAAACCCCACTAACCATTTTTTTAATGTGCTCTGATTAACTTAACTTACACATCTCATGTTTTTCTGGATGTGGATACCAGCCAATCAAGATGCTTTAAACACTTATTTTGGTTAAATGTGATTGAACTGTGATTTTATTTCATTGTGGCATGTAAAGATAATATAATAGTGGTTTAAGTTTTCGTTTTGCCACATATTCTGCATTTCACATTTTTCCAATGCCTGCTTTTAAATTTGGCACTAATTGCATCTTCAGACTTAAGAGCGACACTGAATTGATTCATATAATACGCAGTGCAGTTTCTTTCTAGAAAAGCCATCTTAAACTTTATTAAAAAGTCATTTTACTCAGTGGTGTCCAATTTTATCTAGAGAGGGCCTCTTTGGCTGCAGAAGCACACATGATCATTTTTTAAAGACTGATACCAATATTAAGCCTCTGTGGATAAGATTGGATAATTATGTACATAGAAACATCACCAAACAAAGCTATTTGAGATTTAGTTTTTTTATGGTAAAATGTTTGGTATACTTATATATGGTCTTATTTTGATACTTATATATTACAAGTTCTTTGATGCGAGAGTGCCCAATTCCTTTTTTTTCTCCTCTGCCACACCAGTTCAGAGAGACCGCCAGGTAATTCTCCATAATGTTTTTTTCAATGTTTGCCCCCCACCTAATGACAGCTTTGACATCTGTAGACAGATGAATGTAACCAGGGACTAAATTTAAGGTTTTTTTAAGCTTACGAGATATGAGGACAAACATTAAGGAGTTCATAAGAGCGTTCTTTAAAGCAACCCTCAGATCAAATATATTCTTAAGAAATTCTTCAATCTTCTTTTAAAAATCTTGATGTTCTGTTGTATGCTCCTGTTCTGTTAGCTTATCACTAATTATGAGATGCAGTTTGAAAGAAATGTTAATTGCAGTTATATACTTTTTCAGCTGCTGAGCATAGGCAAATTGAGGAAAAGGAGCAATGGTTGGGTAAAAAGACTGAAGGGGAACTCCTTTACATATATTTTTTAAATAAAGTTTTATGAAACTCATTGAAAGTTATGTTTTAGAGAGTTGTCTTTTTACCTCTCACAGTTTAAGAAAAGTTTGAGTCTGCTGTAAGAAAATAATAATAATGTATTTATTTAGGATTATCTCTTGTTCTTAATTTTGTACTCAAAAGAAAGAAAAGATAATTACTTTTTTCTTAAAGAAATGTTTATCTTTTACAAGATGTTTACAAAATGTTTACTCTGTGTGAGTTAAAAAAGGTATATTTCAATACTGACCTTTTTTTTTCTTGAGGCACGGTTGGTCAGATCTTTTTCTAGGCCCTCAAAATCCTCTGCACACTGGAGGGGAAGTACATTTTCTTCCAGATCCTCTTCCAGTGGTGTTGGAAGATTTCTGCCCCTCTCTCCAGTTTATTGCTGCAGTTGCAGCTGCACCTCACCAATGGCCTCAAGGATGCATCCTTCAGTGGCTGCGACATATACAACATGCATAACATATATATTTTTTAATGAATATTCATTTCATTATATACATGGATATATTTCAGCAGGTATGTTTAGTGAAATTGTATTTATTTTGAATAATGTTGTTGAAAACATACGGGTGCACTGGGAGGGTATTAAACGTCCTGAGCTATGAGCTCTTGATGCTTAAAAAGTAGTAAAAACATGCAATAATTAGAGTCAATGCAATAGCATGGCTGTAAATGATCAGATTTTCTTATACTTATAGCACCCTCATAAAATCTAATTCAATCCTTTTGTTCTCTGAGCAGTGAATAGAACTTATAAATATTGATTGCCCACGGTAATTTATCTTTTGAATTGTTGTAAACAGTATAGAGTTCCTTCAATTAACATGATTTCAATAATAACAGAGCCGACATGATTTAGGTATGCAAGCCATGTGCTGTTGTTGGCATTGTACTCCCTTTGTAACGCAGTCTTATTTTGACACCCAGGCAGTCTCCAATTGTTGGCCTCCTCAGGCCGTTGCCTCACTGTGGAAGAATTTTGGCCTATGAACAATTTAATGATATATTTCATTTAACCCTGTTAAAATCCCAGGCATATGACACCACTATGGCTTAAAATTCAATATCTTCAGGGACTTCAGCAACAACTATATAATATAAAGACCTAGTGTATTTGTAACTAGGGTCAGGGTTATTGCACTGCTTCTGGTCAATATTTGTAACTGCCAGGTTAACAAGTAAAAAAATTAAACTTTCAGGTACGTGTCCTACCGCGAGGTGAAGATGTGAGACCAGTCGGCGGCTCATATTGTGGCTGTGACGCTAGAGAAACAATATGTCTTCAGTAAGTACACATTATGTGTTCGTATGTGTTTGTAAATTACAGAATGTTTATTTTACTGTAAACCTATAACCTTGCTTTGATAGGAGGACATTGTTCTAAAATCCACCCTCTGACTGCGTATTGGTGGGTTTGATGCTGGGGAAAAAAACATTTAGCACATTTATATGTTTAATCAGAATGAACTAAATAGACGTTAACTCTTTAACTCTGCTTTTTTCTTACAGCATATCTCAGTTCAGTAGTGCTTTTATCTTCAAAAGGTATCCATTGGAATTTGACAACTGAGTGGTAGCATCCTCTATCTTTGTGAATGTGGACCTGGAAAGGAGCATTGTAACCATTTTTGAAACTTACAATAATGTGTAAGTCAGAGACCCTCTTAAATTTATGAAATTTTAGAATTGATTGATGTGTATGTACTATGGTATACAGCAGCCATGTTTTGTTTCAGCATTGTTCGCATTTTCTAATGCGATCTTACTTTGACAGACAGGCGGTGTCCAATTGTTGCTGTCCTCAGGCTCTTGCGTCATTCTGGGAGGACTGTCAACAAATGAATGGTATATATACACAAATAAATACTTTGATATTTCATTTAACCCTGTTAAAATCCCAGACATATGACACACTAAGGCTTAAAATTCAGTAACTTCAGGGACTTCATTATAAACTAGTGGAACTATTAGTAGGTTATAGTACTGTGTAATAAAATAAGGACATTGTCTGAAACTGTTGTGCCCAGCAACAACTATATACAGTCATATGAAAAAGTTTGGGCACCCCTAGTAATCTTAATAATTTTTAGTTCTAAATATTTGGGTGTTTGCAACAGCCATTTCAGTTTGATATATCTAATAACTGATGAACACAGTAATATTTCAGGATTGAAAATGTGCAATATGCATTAAACCACAATTTGACCGGTGCAAAAGTATGAGCACCCTTATCATTTTATTGATTTGAATACTCCTAACTACTTTTTACTGACTTACTGAAGCACAAAATTGGTTTGTAATCTCATTGAGCTTTGAACTTCATAGCCAGGTGTATCCAATCATGAGAAAAGGTATTTAAGGTGGCCAATTGCAAGTTGTTCTCCTATTTGAATCTCCTCTGAAGAGTGGCATCATGGGCTCATCAAAACAACTCTCAAATGATCTAAAAACAAAGATTGTTCAACATAGTTGTTCAGGGGAAGGAGACAAAAAGTTGTCTCAGAGATTTAACCTGTCAGTTTCCACTGTGAGGAACATAGTAAGGAAATGGAAGACCACAGGGACAGTTCTTGTTAAGTACAGAAGTGGCAGGCCAAGAAAAATATCAGAAAGGCAGAGAAGAAGAATGGTGAGAACAGTCAAGGACAATCCACAGACCACCTCCAAAGAGCTGCAGCATCATCTTGCTGCAGATGGTGTCACTGTGCATCGGTCAACAATACAGCGCACTTTGCACAAGGAGAAGCTGTATGGGAGAGTGATGCGAAAGAAGCCATTTCTGTAAGCACCTGAGGTGTGCTTTTGCATAATGAGAATATATATTTTGCATAATAAGAAATATTCTCTTTTCTAGTATATGCAGAATTGATTATTTCCATTTATTTCTAGTATCTCTGTTTTCACTCTGTGGAAGCCGTCTTCAGTTTAGTAGAGTAGTAGAGCTTAGCTTAATGCTTTTAAACTAAGGCCCATCATATGAAAGGAGAAGGGGACTGGAGGAGCATCCAGACCCCCGCAGAGAGGCCAACAAAATCCTTTCCAGAGGTTAAATAACACACTCTAGCCGTAGTTCCCATACTGAAATCAACCCACTCCAAACTTGTGTAGCGCAGTAAGGTTGCAGCCTAATTCACTCCCTCTGATGGTGTTCTCATTTGTCTATGATTCAGTCACTCTGATTAAAAATCTGTTACTATAGAGGGATAAAGATGGATATTTGGTTGCATTGTATTAGTCAAGTTTTATACTCTCTTATCATTCCCTTATTGAATATTATATGTTGCTGAAGGTTTTTTATTCTTCAAATTTACAAAGAATATCCAAATCATTTAGTTTCTTAATAGTTTTTATCCAGTACCAACAATTATCTTTGTATTGCTTCACCTCTATATTTACTCAACTTGGTGTTTTAATAAAAGGTTTTTATATTGCAGATCTGCAGTCTCATTGTGTTTTCTCAATATATGTTTGACATGAAACCTATAGGCCTGAGATTATCTTATGTTATTATTTGTTAAGTACTCAAAGTCGCCCAAAAGGGGAAATCCAGTGTGAAATGAATTTGGGTTGAAGTGAAACATAATAGTCAATTTCAGATTGAAATTAAGAAAGAAACAGATTTTTTAAGGCTTAAAAGGGATACATTTACTTCCAATGGTATAGTAACATGCGTTTAACTTGTATTCATATGCTTATAGTTAGGGTTGCATCGATAACGTATCGGCACCAATACTGGCACATACACACAGTATCAGTATTGGCAACGGGTATTGATACCATTTCCGGGTTTGATATACGGGAGAAAGCAATAGCGAGTAAACAGCGCGGGTAGAACATACAGACAAAACGGTGCAGCATAGCAAAGTGCTGGTACTGCAGCAGCCTGCCTTTCTGCTCAAACAGCAAATTTAAACAAACAAACCTGCTAACCGAGCCGAACGCTAACCGAGCCGAACGTTAACCAAACCGAATGCTAACCGAGCCGAACACTAACCAAACCGAATGCTAACCGAGCCGAACGCTAACCAAATATCTATCTGTGTTTCTGAATAATTATAGATTCAATATGGACACCCAATATGCCGATTTAAATCTTAAAATATCAGTTATCGATCATATTTACCTGCATTTCCTATCGGATGCATGGTTCCTGAATTAGAACCGAAAGAGTGCATTTTACACTTTCACCGCTGCGTTTTTTTTTTTTTTTTTTTTACAGGTCTATACTTCAGCACACACACGTATACAGCGCTCACCTCAGACTCCTCGCCCCACATATCAGTAAAAGTTTTAAAGCCGTATTAAAACCCTCTGGAGAGACATGTCATCTGCTGGTGTTGATCCACTGTGTTTTATTATCAAGTCTAAAGTCAGTGCAGTGTTGTCTTACAAAATCTTACAGCACGTCATGCTTCCCTCTGCTGACAGCTTTTATGGAGATGTGGATTTCATTTTCCAGCAGGACTTGGCACACTGCCCACACTGCCAAAAGTACCAATTGGTTTTATATAATATTCTAATTTTCCGAGACACTGATTTTTGGGGTTTCATTGTCTGTAAGCCAAAATCATCATCAACAATAAAATAAATAAATGCTTAAAATAGATCACTCTGTGTTTAATACATCTATATAATATGAGTTTCACGTTTTTAACTAAATTAATGAAATAAAGTAAATTTTCAAAGATTTCATCAGTATACAGTATCAGCTGTAGGGCATTGGGTCAAACAGAGAACAATGGATGCGATTTCAAAATATCACCATCAACAATGTCCTTTAAAAATCCAATGCACTCAGATCTAACAGCAAGGACATGAGCGGGTCCTTGTCCTTTATAGCATGCAGACTGGAAATTCTCAATTTCTTGTGCTTCCACTACTCCAAACAGCTTCTTGACAGCGGAGTCTTGCATATATGTAGTGGAAACTCTGGCAAATGGGTCTTCAAAATGATCAAACGTCCAGTGACTCACTAAGAAGCTGATTTGAAACTTCTGGATGTTTCTGTAATAGCCCGGGAGGGGCCGGAGCCTCTCCCAAAAATATGAAAAGATATAATTAGCCACAGGAGGATCCTTTACCTGGTTCACGTATTCTGGAAGGAAAACCGTTATAAACAGGCTTAAATGAGGTGTTCAAGATTTAAGTGTTATTTGCTGGGTACATGTGTATTATATATAGTTAGTTGCACTCATGTTATGGTAGCATACATTTATTAGGTACTTTATATACATTTGAATAAACTGGGTGAGCTTATTTATAAGCGTACGATAAGCATAACATTGACTTGATCAGCATGAGAAAACACTGCGGACTACCAATACATTAAACCTTTGAGGGGCACAACTTCTGGACGCTGTCGTAGCAAAACACGGACTACGAGTCCAAAAGGGTATAAGAGCGGGCACGGCCCGCTGCGCAGCAAAACTCAGACTAGGAGTCTAATGAGCATAGGAGCGGGTACGCCCCGTGTTGATACTCGAGTAAAAGTAAAAAAGTACTCAATTTAAAATAGTTAAATAGTTACCTTTAATTATGTAGGTGACTATAAACCTTATTTTTATAGTTTTACAGTTTTATCAGAATTATTTTTTTTAACTTGGCATTGCTATGCTTTAACTGCTATTTACATGTTTCTTTTTAAACATTCAAGCAGATTGTTAAGTTCCCAATAAAAACTTAAGGAATCATCATTAAAAACATGAAATCATACAAAAAAGAATGTTGGTTGGCGCATGCGCAGTGCCATAAAGAAGCACATATTGATGGGTAGTTCTTTTCTACAACAGTAGCATAACTCGACAGGACACCAGTTCCCCTGAGCTGCGCACACAGTCCCCAGGCTACACAGCTGATTTACACAGCGCCTCTCCCGCTAATTGTAATACACTGCTGAGAAAAGTTCAGCTGCGCTGCCATGAAGAACAAAACTCAGTTCAAACTATGTGTGATAAAATCAGCGGAACATAAACACAGCAAACATTATGAGGCATTTCTCTCACCACCAAGACTTTCAGAAAGGTAAACTCTATTTATGGACGCAGGTTAAGCATGTAACGTAGCGCAGCTCAGCTAAATTCTTAGCTAACCTAGGCAGTTTGATATGTCTCCAGTTTGGTTCAGTGTTGTTTAATGTCTAAAAGGGATTTTAACGATTTTTATGCTAATATTAAATTATTATTTATCAATTAATATTAGAAAATTAATTGAAAACACCTAAAATATACAATTGAACATGTAATATTCTAAATATGGTGAAAAAAGAAAAAAATAAAGTTGCTTTTCAGATTTTCTATTTTTTTTTTAATGAAATATTTATGTTTGTATAAACTGCTCTCTTCCACTGGTTAGATATTATAGTGATCTGCTCCTGAGATATTCCTTTCTTCCTCCAAAGGACTGGAAACTTAAAAGAACAAAAACATTTTAAAACTTATTTTGCAGTAAAGAATGTGTTTCTGTATTCTATATATCTGCTTTGTGACAGTGTTGGGTTACAGACCCCACCCCACCTCTGTCTCCACTTAACGCTGCACCTGATTCACATGTCTTTCTTCAGAGAAGACTGTTGATTCTGCGCATGTGCATTAGTATGCTGTAAATCCAGCCAAACCTAAAGTGTTAAATTCGATATTATAAGCACTGCTTTGACAAAAATGAGGATTACTGTAGAATGGACTGATGGATTTACTTATTTGGAGCGATTTTGAAGCAGCAGGGAGCGGTAAGCGCTGGTGGGGGCTGTGTGCGTGTGATTAGTGAGCTCTAGTTACCCAGGGGGATTAATTACACAAGCTGCTGTAGAACTGTATAAAACAGTCTAACACTCTTTAGGCTCTTATTAAGGAACTGTACAGTGAAAAGGTGTGCTGTTCCATAATCCTGAGAGTCCGGCATTTGGAATGATGTATAACATGTCCACATTGAATCAAATATGGATGTACGTAAAAATCAAATATGCAAATTATAAGTAATATTTTAATAAATAGGCATATTTTGCCCTAAATTTTCTAAAAGGAAATACAGCTAAATCTGCTAGATAACGGAAAAGCAGAGATTCTAAGCTTTAATATATTGCATATTGTGTGTTGAGCCTATAATTATTCATAAACACAGCCAGGTATTATTTATGACATTTTTCTGGCCCGCGGGTGGGCCAGGGCACGTTAAGACAATAAAGTAGAAGCTTTTTAATGCCAGTGTTACCTACTCTCAACGCTGTCCTAGCCAGCTTGAAACCTAGAATGGTTCTTAGAGAATGAGCCAAACTCACATGCAGCTAAACGTGGGTAATCCAGGTCCAGAAATTAAAACTCCATCCCATGGATTAGGTTGAACTAAGTTAGCTCCAGAGCCAGCCAGGCAAGGGGAGCGAAATCCTGGGATGGATTTTTACTTTTTGAACCTAGATTACCCACATTTAGCTGCGTGCGAGTTTGGCTCATTCTTTAAGAACCATTCTAGGTTTCAAGCCTAAACTCATAAAATTAATTCGGCTATTTTAATTTAATTGAATCACTTTTTTTTAATAGTTCAGACAGTTTTTTTCCCAGCATTTTATTTTTTTACTCAGTAAAGAGGAGTTTTTCAATGTAGCGAAGTAAATTACTTGTGTCAAAATGTAATTAAGTAAAAGTAAATCTACTTAAAAAATTACAAATTACTCAAAATCTACTCAATTACAGTAACGTGAGTAAATGTAAAAATTGTGCCTTTTACTGTATGTGTGTCCAGTACATACCCGCCATTTCTAATGTTCAAACTTCTTAAATGAATATACTACAGGAAACTGAAGAGGAACATGAAAGAAGAAGCATCACAGTTGTTGGAGTACCAGAGTCTGATGATGGCAATGTTCTCCTTCTAACAATAGATCTGGAGGAGCTGAGTGTACCCCCAGGGCTCTTACCTGAAGAGGCTGATGAGCTAATTAAAAGGCTGCCAGTGGACCTGTCAGTTACAGCTAAGGGACAACAGGTTACAGAAGTGAAAACACTACATCCTGAAAAGTAACAAACAAAGTTCAAATGTGATTGCTCTGTTCTGTCAAAGTTGTTCTGTCAGAATTCAAGTGTTAAATCGACAATTTGAAATGTACAAATTTAAATGATCATATCCTAGATGGTTTCAGAGGTGTTGCAAGTTGATTTCTATGCTATGTCAGGTGGTTAAGGTGTTGCAAGGCAATTGGTATGGTATTCCAGGTATGTGTGTGTGGTGTGTTCAGTGTGTGGTGTGTGCAGTGTGTGGCGCCATGTAAGATTATTGGCTGAGCTGTTTATGCTGTGGTTGTGTTGTTTTACATTAAAAATATAGTTATGTTTTGTTGATGTTAATTTTGTGTGTAAATCACATACAGAGAATGCTTTACTGTTTATTCATTTTTATTGTAAAATATTGCAGTAAAACAATAAAATAGTAATAATAGTAAATTAAATACACTGTTTTTTTTAAATGTCTGCTTAATTAAATGAATATGTGTAATTTGATAATAGACTGCATAGTATTGTAGGCAATACTTTAATTTTAGTGTCTGCTGTAGTATCTACCAAAAAGAATTGTGTAAGTGCTATAAACTCATTACCTATTATTAGTGGTTCTGATTTGGAACTGACTTCACAAACGGAACAGCTGAACAGTTTGAATCTGTTTATGTCTGTGGATCAGTTAGACTGATTTCATGAAATAGACGCTTCTTTGTGAATCTGTAAATTGGTCATATTCATTATTTGGCATTTTGTCCTTTATTTTCCTGTGGCTTCATGCCTTAACCATCCTATGTTCATTTTTCATTTTTTTGGGTCAATTTGATCCAGTGCATGTTTAATTATCCTATTAATATCCAAAATAATAATTATCCAAACTAATAATTGTCCAAAATAACAATTATTAAAACAAAATCCTAATCACTCGTTTTTCAAAAAAAAAAAAAAAAAGTTACAACTTTTTTTAATTTTTCACTACTTTTGAAAGACCAACATACAGGTCCTTCTAAAAAAAATAGCATATTGTGATAAAGTTCATTATTTTCAGTAATGTACAGAAACATTAGACTTTCATATATTTTAGATTCATTACACACAACTGAAGTACTTCAAGCCTTTTATTGTTTTAATATTGATGGTTTTGGCAAAAAAGTAAAGAAAAAACAAAAATCCCTATCTAAAAAAATTGCATATTTTACCCGACCAATAAAAGAAAAGTGTTTTTAATACAAAAAGAGTCAACCTTCAAATAATTATGTTCAGTTATGCACTTAAAACATGGTCGGGAATCCTTTTGCAGAAATGACTGCTTCAGTGCGGCGTGGCATGGAGGCAATCAGCCTGTGGCACTGCTGAGGTGTTCTAGAGGCCCAGGATGCTTCGATAGCGGCCTTAAGCTCATCCAGAGTGTCGGGTCTTGCGTCTCTCAACTTTCTCTTCACAATATCCCACAGATTCTCTATGGGGTTCAGGTCAGGAGAGCTGGCAGGCCAGTTGAGCACAGTAATACCACGGTCAGTAAGCCATTTACCAGTGGTTTAGGCACTGTGAGCAAGTGTCAGGTCCTGCTGAAAAATGAAAACTTCATCTCCATAAAGCTTTTCAGCAGATGGAAGCATGAAGTGCTCCAAAATCTCCTGATAGCTAGCTGCATTGACCCCGCCCTTGATAAAACACAATGGACCAACACCAGCAGCTGACATGGCACCCCAGACCATCACTGACTGTGGGTACTTGACACTGGACTTCAGGCATTTTGGCATTTCCTTCTCCCCAGTCTTCCTCCAGACTCCAGCCCAGGTCAGGCGCTTCTGCCGCTGCTTCTGGTTCAAAAGTGGCTTGACCTAGGGAATGCGGCACCTGTAGCCCATTTCCTGCACACGCCTGTGCACGGTGGCTCTAGATGTTTCTACTCCAGACTCAGTCCACTGCTTCCACAGATCCCCCAAGGTCTGAAATCGGCCCTTCTCTACAATCTTCCTCAGGGTCCGGTCACCTCTTCTCTTGCGCAGCGTTTTCTGCCACACTTTTTCCTTCCCACTGAGGCGCCTTGATACAGCACTCTGGGAACAGCCTATTCGTTCAGAAATGTCTTTCTGTGTCTTACCCTCTTGCTTGAGGGCGTCAGTGATGGCCTTCTGGACAGCAGTCAGGTCGGCAGTCTTACCCATGATTATGGTTTTGAGGAATGAACCAGGATGGGAGTTTTTAAAAGCCTCAGGAATCTTTTGCAGGTGTTTAGAGGTAATTCGTTGATTCAGATAATTAGGTTTGTTTAGAGAACCTTTTCATGATATTCTATTTTTTATCATTTCATTATGGAAAATAATGAACTTTATCACAATATGCTAATTTTTTGAGAAGGACCTGTAGTTCTGAGGCTGCTGGGAAACTGAGTCTTTAGGCAGAGAGGCTTCAGGAGCAGGCAGATTGACAAAGTCAGGCATGACAGTTTTATCTATTTTTATATATTTATTGTAATCGGTAACACACAAGTTGCTCTGGACAAGTGCTATATAAATAGAGATTACTGACTTACTAGCATTGTAAACCTTTGGGAGCATCTGCTAAATGCTCTGTATCTTGGTATGCTGAGGGTAACTACATTTTTGGAATTCTCATTTGGCTGCCTGTTAGTACTTACAAATAATAACATAAGAGGTTCTGAAGATCCATCAGGTCACAGAGAGGTTATCAACCATTTCTTGAGTGGATATTTCAATATAAAAGTCTTTTCTATTGAAACACACAGACATATAAGTAAACACAGAGGTAAAGAAATACAAAGATAATATTTGGTACTGGATAAAAACAATCAAACTAAATAAATTGGATATTCTTAGTAACTTTGGAGATTAAAAAACCTTAAACAACATATGATATCTAATAAGAAAAAGAGTGTGAAACTTGAGTAAAACAACACAACCAAATATCCCTCTAAGGTAACAGATTTTTAATCAGACTGACTGAACCATAGACAAATGAGAACAAGGATTTTGTTGGCCTCTCTGCGGGGTCTGGATTCTCCTCCGGTCTCACTTTTGGGAGCACTCTCTGGAGTTCCTCAGCTGGTGTTTTCACTTCTTCTTTCATACAGATGGGCCTAGCAGTTAATAGCATTAAGCTACGCTATGCTAAGCCTGGGGAACTGAGGACAGATTCCACAGAGTGAAAACAAGAGATACTAGAAATGAATAGAAATAATCTAATCTGCATAAACTAGAAAGGAGATTAAAAGCATTAAAATCATAAGCTCTGAAGGTTTGGTCCTAAACGTTTAGTTGTCAGCTAAGAATCGTACTCTAACAATCACATCTAAATTTTTAAGTTTTTTTTTCCCTTCTTCAGTAATTGTAACTACCCTAAAACTGAGCTCTGTCTCACGAAGAATGTTCTGGAATATTGAACATATAAGAAAACATAACATGGAATTCAATAAACATCATCCCTGGGTAAGATTCATTTTGCTGAACCTGTAAAATCCATTGTTAAATTCAGCTCATGTTTGTTTCTGGTGGAACGTGTCCCAAGTGACAAAGTGAAACATTTGTGTAGGATAAGGTGTTCTGTCTGAAAGACTTACAATTGGTGCTTTTAATTGCCTTTAAAGTGATTTGAGATGGAGTTTTCTCTCCTGTGTGAATGCGCTGGTGATTTTGGAGATTACTCTTTTGAGTAAAACTCTTTCCACAGTCTGAGCAGTAATATGGTTTCTCTCCTGTGTGAATGCGCTGGTGGTTTTTGAGATTACTCTGTTCAGTAAAACTCTTCCCACAGTCTGAGCAGTGATACGGTTTCTCTCCTATGTGAATGCGCTGGTGTTTTTTGAGATTACTCTGTTCAGTAAAACTCTTCCCACAGTCTGAGCAGTAATACGGTTTCTCTCCTGTGTGAATGCGCTGGTGTGTGTTGAGAGTACTCTGTAGATTAAAACTCTTCCCACAGTCTGAGCAGTGATACGGTTTCTCTCCTGTGTGAATGCGCTGGTGTTTTTTGAGAGCACTCTGTTCAGTAAAACTCTTCCCACAGTCTGAGCAGTGATATGGTTTCTCTCCTGTGTGAATGCGCTGATGCAGTTTGAGATGACTCTGTTGATTAAAACTCTTTCCACAGTCTGAGCAGTGATACGGTTTCTCTCCTGTGTGAATGCGCTGGTGAATTTTGAGATGACTCTGTGCAGTAAATCTCCTTCCACAGTCTAAACAGTGATACGGTTTCTCTCCTGTGTGAATGTGCTGGTGTTTTTTGAGATGACTCTGTTGATTAAAACTCTTCCCACAGTCTGAGCAGTGATACGGTTTCTCTCCTGTGTGAATGCGCTGGTGTATTTTGAGAGTACTCTGTAGATTAAAACTCTTCCCACAGTCTGAGCAATAATAAGGTTTCTCTCCTGTGTGAATGTGCTGGTGTTTTTTGAGATCACTCTGTTTAGTAAAACTCTTGGCAGAGTGCTGATGTTTCTCCATGTTGGGACTTGGCTTCATTTGTCTGTTAAATGTAGCAAACAATTTATGTGTGTTCTGGAGATTCTTCTGGACGGCTTGTGCTTCACCTCTTTCAGCAGTTTAACATTGCTCTTTGTTAAATATCCTGGTTGTTGGTGATGAATTTCAGGAGAATATTTTAATTTCTGGAAAAAACAAAGAAAAATGCAATTGAATAATAAAATAAAAGCAGATCAATTAACTGAAGAGAACTGCCTAAATCAGTTACACTATACTGATAAAACTACTGGGACATCTTCATTTACCATAAAAGCTTTTGTACTTTTATCCCAGTCGAAGTCCATAGTGTAAGGGGGTGCTGGTGGTCCTCCATCCACTAGGAGGAGGCCACCTTTTGTCACTCATAATAATCAGTCTGACACCTGTTTAGTGCCTTTATAAGGACTGAATAGAATAATAGAATAGAATAGTCCGATTGAGGCCATTTCGAATATTTCTATCCAATCGGATGAGGTGGATAATCCTATAAATAATCCAATACAAACAAGAATAACAGCCTTGTAAACACCTGTACTTGATTCCATCCCCAATCAGAATGTTTAAGTATGTTTGCACATGTACCACAGCATTTTAGGGCCACTCTTAAAAAAATAAAAAAGTTCGCTTTGAGATTAAAGTTTATTAGAAGAGGAGATATATTTGTATTATTTTAGGTAAATTTAACTTTAACCACTTTAGCTGCAGTTTAGGAGCAGAGCAGAGGGAAACAAGCACTCATGAGCTGTTAAATAATCACCAGTAATCAGTTATCTGCATGTAAGATGCTGATTATTAATGCTGTAGTGTTACTGTTACTGTTCATAATACAGTGTCCATAAATTAAGATCATTCATAGCTCCTCCCTGTAAAATCACTCTCTGACATCACAATGGACCATCCTGATTTCTGTATAGAAGGGTACTTCACACTTGTAAAAGCATTTGAAAATTCATATGCAAATAAAAATTTTAAACTAATAATTATAAAATACAAAGCATTTGTTTGAGTTTTTGTTAATAGGATGGTAAAATCTTGTTCAAATGCGTCCAGCAAGCATTCTCATTTTACTACAAAATAGTAGCCAATTTAGACAGAATTTTTGTACACATTAAAGGAAGAACTGATGTTGAGACTATTTGGGCCGGATTATATCAGGTTCTTTGTGGAAATAAAACAAACACCCCTGGTTGATTGAGTCACTTAATCCGCCTATTATGTTTGGGGTCAATTTGACCCCTTTCAATGTTTAATGCATTTATGTAAGTAGTTAATCTCATTTTATTTCCCTCATGTTTAAGTGAAACTCTAGTTAATAAAAACAAAGCAAAATAAAATACCCAAATAAAACAACCCTTGGTTTAAACAATTAGTATGAAACACTGAATTGAGAAAACACACCTCCAATTTTGTTGGGGCCCAGTAAGTTGGTGCACTTATAACTTCACTCAGTCAGCGAAAGCGAAAGTGAATCGAATGAGTCAACCGAGTCAGTTGATTCGTTACTCACGGTTCACACAGGACTCACGGAGATGGCGTCCTCAGTAGCCATGACAACAGACTCCCGGTTCCCGGTGCTCCCGGTCAGAACGCAGCAGTCCCCAGCACTCACAGCGGGAGACGACGCAGTGCACGAGCGCCGGGAAGATCAGAACACCCTCCGTGTTCAACTCACACGCGAGGTCCGGCCGAGCTGCTGCAGACAGGCGCGAGGAAACTCAGCAGCAGCAGCTCTCAGTCCGCGGAGAAGCGCCTTTACTCCACAGTCCGGCTGAACTGCCTCTTCAGAGGTTCCGCAGTAAAACTGAACTGAACGCTGCGGTTTAGAGCACTATACAGTACAATAGCACTGTAACTGTGTTATAGAGCGGATAACAAGTAAATAAAAGCGCTCCGGAGAGTCTAAACACAACTTCTCTCCTCACTTTCTCTCTCCTTCTCCTCCAACACCCACAGACACTCACACTCCCCCTCTTAGTCCCGCCCTTACTCGGCGCGGATTGGATAGAAAAATGTCTGTCGAGCTTTTCACTCGTATGATTGGCTGAGCTGAACAGGAAACCAGCAAGAAAAACCCGCGAAACAGAAAAGGCACATGGGAAATGGAGTTCGTTTACACTTACAATGAAAAACAAAGAAAATAATACAAATATGCAGGATATTTTTAAGGGTCCTACACAAGTATCTAACGTTATCTAGCTAGCCAATGTTCTCAGTGCTTTTTTAACTAGAGGTGGGCGATACCGGGAATTTTGGTATCGATCCGATACCAAGTAAACGCAGGGCCAGTATTGCCGATATCGATACTGATACCGATACTTTTTAATATTTAAGCTTTATAGATCCAAATGATCCAAAAACCTAGGATATAATTTCACCAAACCGTATCACAATCAACATTTTTGGTTTAGAAACAATGGAACAGTAACAAAACAAAGTTTAAATATAAAATAAAAAAATATATAAAAATAAAATAAAAATTCTCCCCTCACTAGACATCTTTTCTAGTTCTTTGTTTCTTTTTTTTAATAGAATTGTCATTTGGAAAAACAATAAAAAATAAGGAATTGTCTTCCTATCAGTGCAATTCAAATGCAAGAGTGTAAAAAAATATCACTCAACACAAATCTCCTGAGGTAGAGGCGTGTCGACTCGAGGAGAGCGCTGAGTGGGCGGGGCCAGGCTGAGCCTACCTGCGTGGCGGTTTGGCTGGCTTTGCTGAGCCATGTGAGCATGTGCAACAGACCAGAGAGTAGACTGTGGTGAATCCTCGTGCGCAGCAGTCAGTGCGTGCGGCAGAGAAAAAAGCTTGAATATTGATATTTTTACACGAGTATTGCTCAATACCAATACCAGCGTTGGTATCGATATTATCGATATTTGGATCGATCTGCCCACCTCTATTTTTAACCAAGTATCTAATGTTATCTAGCTAGCTAATGTTCCCAGTGCTTTTTTTAACCCAAGTAGCTAATGTTATCTAGCTAGCTAATGTTCCCAGTGCTTTTTTTAACCCAAGTATCTAACGTTATCTAGCTAGCCAATGTTCGCAGTGCTTTTTTTTAACCCAAGTATCTAACGTTATCTAGCTAGGTTAACTACTTTATTTCAGTTCGAAATGTTATAGCAAGCTAGGCTAACTAATTTTAACTACTTTAATTCAGTGTGGAATGATTTAGCTAGTTTAGCTAATGTTTACTACTTTATTTTAGAGTGGAATGTTTTAGCTAGCTAGGCTAGCTAATGTTAACTACTTTATTTCATTGTGGAATGTTTTAGTTAGGTAGGTTAGCTAATGTTAACTACTTCATTTCAGAGTGGAATGTTTTAGCTAGCTAGGTTAGCTAATGTTAACTACTTTATTACAGTTCGAAATGTTTTAGCTAGCAAGGCTAGCTAATTTTAACTACTTCATTTCAGTGTGGAATGATTTAGCTAGGTTAGCTAATGTTAACTACTTTATTTCAGTGTGGAATGATTTAGCTAGGTTAGCTAATGTTAAATACTTTATTTCAGTGTGGAATGTTTTAGTTAGCTAGGTTAGCTAATGTTAACTACTTTATTTCAGAGTGCAATGTTTTAGCTAGCTAGGTTAGCTAATGTTTACTACTTTATTTCAGTGTGGAATGTTCAGCTAGCTAGGTTAGCTAATGTTACCTAATTTATTTCAGTGTGAAATGTTTTAGCTAGCTAGGTTAGCTAATGTTTACTACTTTATTTCAGTGTGGAATGTTCAGCTAGCTAGGTTAGCTAATGTTACCTAATTTATTTCAGTGTGGAATGTTTTAGCTAGCTAGGTTAGCTAAGGTTAACTACTTTATTTCAGTGTGGAATGTTTTAGCTAGCTAGGTTGGCTAATGTTAACTTCATTTTAGTGTGGAATGTTTTAGCTAGCTAGGTTAGCTAATGTTGACTACTTTATTTCAGTGTGGAATGTTTTAGTTAGCTAGGTTGGCTAATGTTAACTTCATTTCAGTGTGGAATGTTTTAGCTAGCTAGGTTAACTAATTTTAACTACTTTATTTCAGTGTGGAATGTTTTAGCTAGCTAGGTTAGCTAATGTTAACTACTTTATTCCAGTTTGAAATGTTTTAGCTAGCTAGGCTAGCTAATTTTAACTACTTTATTTCAGTGTGGAATGATTTAGCTAGGTTAGCTAATGTTACCTACTTTATTTCAGTGTGGAATGTTTTAGCTAGCTAGGCTAGCTAATGTTAACTACTTTATTTCAGTGTGGAATGATTTAGCTAGCTAGGTTAGCTAATGTTAACTACTTTATTTCAGTGTGGAATGTTTTAGCTAGGTTAGCTAATGTTAACTACTTTATTTCAGTGTGGAATGTTTTAGCTAGCTATGTTAGCTAATGTTAACTACTTTATTTCAGTGTGGAATGTTTTAGCTAGCTAGGTTAGCTAATGTTAACTACTTTATTTCAGTGTGGAATGTTTTAGCTAGCTAGGTTAGCTAATGTTTACTACTTTATTTAAGTGTGGAATGTTTAGCTAGCTAGGTTAGCTAATGTTAACTACTTTATGTCAGTGTGGAATGTTTTAGCTAGGTAGCTAAAGGTAGCTAAAAGCCCAGAGCTAATTATAGAGAGCTAGATAGTTAGCTAGCTACCTCGTATTAGAAGTGTTCAAGGCAGGACGTAATTATCATTTTGTAGAAAAAGCTTTTTGGCGCACGCACACACACACACAGCTGCTACTTTTACCCAAGCCTACCTTACTTTGTACAGAGAGCAATGCAAGCCTTCTGAGCTAGGCTAACTTAGCTAGCGTTAGGTCAGCTGGATCGTTCTGGATAGTTCAGCCTACATTAGATCACAAATGGCAGCTAAATAATATGGTTTTGATAACTGTATAAACAGAAAACCTTATCTTATTATCTTTAATTTGCTTTCATTCTTTTTGTGCCATCTGCCATGACTCCAAAAATTCATAACCCCCATTTCCATGATGAAAGGAAGGAGGATCACAGAGCATGTGCACAGCACAACATAGCAATCTGTGAAGTCAGGTACAGACCAGTAAATACACTAAGTGGTAAACACAACATACTAAGTGGTGAGCACCACATATTAAGTTGTGTCCAATACTTTGCGCGAAACGCACATAAACGAAACAGAGAGCACATAAATCTGCATATACTAGAAAAGTTGTCTTCGCTGAGGCTTCAATCTTCTTACTGGTGGGAGGAGAAACCTTCATGAATGTACTTTTATTGGTTCATTAGTAATTTAAAATTTGACCTGGCTAACTGCTTGTCCCAAAGGAAAGGTATCCAACTTTGATCAACTTTGTGGATTACAGCCTCAGAAATCTACCATATATTCTAAGAAAAAACACTTAATGATTAAATTTGATTAATCAAAACAAAACACATAATTCCAGGAAGGTAAAAAAAAAAAAAAAAAAAAAAAAACATTTATATTTTAACCAGCAAAAACAAAAACAAAGACTCCTTTTGAACAACATTAAACAGGGTGACACAATACACATTTGCAAGGTAAATAAATGAACAGAATTGGAGAAAATAAAATGAAAAGGTTTACATTTAAACAAATAAGTATCTGTTAAGGCTGGGAATGAAATATATATTTACCAAATTATTCTTTCCTCCTTATGGCAAAGCATACTCAATTTTTAAACTACAAATGTCCTGAAACTATGAAATCCACACTCTTTAAATGTTAAATATTATTAGTTCTAAAGGCTAATGCAGAACCTGTAAATTAGTGAAGTGTCCTAGAAAGTATTTTACTGTAAACTAGCATTTTCACTTTTATTTATTCATGGAAAAGCCCCAACAGATCATGCTGGTGTTAGCAGAGATATATAGTAACAAGCAGAACTACTTCACCACTGTACTTAACTACCAAAATGCTGTATTTTATTTTATAATTTTTTACTTCACTACTGATATGACGTTCAACCTCCCCCTGGAGACACTTCTCAAATTCATTTACAGTCCATGTTTTTTAAGGGAGGGCAGTGTGGCTGAGTTTGCTGTGTGTGTTCAACACAAAAAGTTAATTTAAGACTTCATGTAAATGTACTCTATAAACATTAGAAATAATATAAACAAGATGATATTCAAACTTTTGAGTTCTTTCCATAATATCTACATAACACATTAGTTGTAATTTGCTTTCAGTACTAGATTCAAATATGTAGAAAAACTACTTGCAACACAAGTACAACAAGTATGAAACTTAAATAACACTTCAGATTCTAATCAAATAAATATACTTGTACTTTTACTTAAGTCTGAGTTTCTAGTTTTTTTTACATGTCTTTATACATACACATGTCTGGGAAAAACATATCATGGAATACATTAAACAACATCCCCAGATAAGATTCATTTTGCTGAACCTGTAAAAGCCATTGTTAAATTCAGTTCTTGATTGTTTCTGGTGGAATGTGTCAGAGTGACAGAGTGAAGTGACAGAGTGAAGATTCTGGGTGGAATAAGGTGCTTTGGCTGTCAACGATTTAGAATTTGCACTTTTTATTGCAGTGGAACATCTGAGATAGTTATCTCTCCTGTGTGAATGCGCTGGTGATTTTTAAGATAATTCAGTTGATTAAAACTCTTCCCACAGTCTGAACAGTGATACGGTTTCACTCCTGTGTGAATTTGCTGGTGTCGTTTGAGATTACCCTCTTGATTAAAACTCTTCCCACAGTCTGAGCAGTAATACTGTTTCTCTCCTGTGTGAATTCGCTGGTGTTTTTTGAGATTACTCTGTCGATTAAAACTCTTCCCACAGTCTGAGCAGTGATACGGTTTCTCTCCTGAGTGAATTCGCTGGTGTCGTTTGAGATTACCCTCTTGATTAAAACTCTTCCCACAGTCTGAGCAGTAATACGGTTTCTCTCCTGTGTGAATGCGTTGGTGAATTTTGAGTTGACTCTGTGTAGTAAAACTCTTCCCGCAGTCTGAGCAGTGATACGGTTTCTCTCCTGTGTGAATGCGCTGGTGTGTTTTGAGACTACTCTGTAGATTAAAACTATTCCCACAGTCTGAGCAGTGATACGGTTTCTCTCCTGTGTGAATGCGCTGATGCTGTTTGAGATTACTCTGTTTAGTAAAACTCTTGCCACAGTCTGAGCAGTGATACGGTTTCTCTCCTGTGTGAATGCGCTGGTGTGTTTTGAGACTACTCTGTAGATTAAAACTATTCCCACACTCTGAGCAGTGATACGGTTTCTCTCCTGTGTGAATGCGCTGATGCTGTTTGAGATGACTCTGTTTAGTAAAACTCTTGCCACAGTCTGAGCAGTGATACGGTTTCTCTCCTGTGTGAATGCGCTGGTGTTTTTTGAGATTACTCTGTCGATTAAAACTCTTCCCACAGTCTGAACAGTGATACGGTTTCTCTCCTGAGTGAATTCGCTGGTGTCGACTGAGATTACCCTCTTGATTAAAACTCTTCCCACAGTCTGAGCAGTAATACGGTTTCTCTCCTGTGTGAATGCGTTGGTGAATTTTGAGTTGACTCTGTGTAATAAAACTCTTCCCGCAGTCTGAGCAGTGATACGGTTTCTCTCCTGTGTGAATGCGCTGGTGTGTTTTGAGACTACTCTGTAGATTAAAACTATTCCCACAGTCTGAGCAGTGATACGGTTTCTCTCCTGTGTGAATGCGCTGGTGTTTTTTGAGATTACTCTGTCGATTAAAACTCTTCCCACAGTCTGAACAGTGATACGGTTTCTCTCCTGAGTGAATTCGCTGGTGTCGACTGAGATTACCCTCTTGATTAAAACTCTTCCCACAGTCTGAGCAGTAATACGGTTTCTCTCCTGTGTGAATGCGTTGGTGAATTTTGAGTTGACTCTGTGTAATAAAACTCTTCCCGCAGTCTGAGCAGTAATACGGTTTCTCTCCTGTGTGAATGCGTTGGTGAATTTTGAGTTGACTCTGTGTAATAAAACTCTTCCCGCAGTCTGAGCAGTGATACGGTTTCTCTCCTGTGTGAATGCGCTGGTGTGTTTTGAGACTACTCTGTAGATTAAAACTATTCCCACAGTCTGAGCAGTGATACGGTTTCTCTCCTGTGTGAATGCGCTGATGCTGTTTGAGATGACTCTGTTTAGTAAAACTCTTGCCACAGTCTGAGCAGTGATACGGTTTCTCTCCTGTGTGAATGCGCTGGTGTATTTTGAGATGACTCTGTAGATTAAAACTCTTCCCACAGTCTGAGCAGTGATATGGTTTCTCTCCTGTGTGAATGCGCTGGTGATGTTTCTCCATGTCGGGACTTTGCTTTGTTTATTTGTTAAACGTATCAAACAATTTCTGCAATTTCAATATCCTTTTTGTTGTGTTGATGAATTTTAGGAGAAATTCCTGGAAATCCCTGGAATATTTTAATTTCTGGAAAAAACAAAGACAAATTTAATTGTATTTTAAAATAAAAGCAGATCAATTAACCAAAAAATGAGCTTAATCAGTTACACTATATGGAGAAAAATACTGGTACATCTTTCCATTACCAATCGAAGCTTCTGAACTTTTGTCCTATTATAGATAAACAAAAGTACCTCTGTTGGGGGGGGGGGCTTGGGGGAGAGAGATGTGTTTTAAAATAGTCAGCGTCCTGTCATTACTTTCCCACCGTGCTCCGCAAATTTATATGGGGCTTTGGTTTGGCGCCCCCTCTAGTGCAGTGCCCCTATGCCTCGCATATGCTGAATACCCCCTTTTTGCGCCACTACAAATGCCATAGGGATGTGCCACACTCTGAAAAGTGATTATATGTTTTGGTCAGAAGAACTAATATTATCAAGTTGAGTGAACAGCCAGTACAACTCAAGAGACAAAATTGTCTCAAGGCACAAATCTGGGAAAGGATACAGAAACATTTCTGCTGCTTTGAAGGTCCCAATGAGCAGAGTGGCCTCCACCATTCGTAAATGGCAGAATTGCACCAGGACTCTTTCTAGAGCTGGCCGGCCGTCTAAATTGAGCGATCAGAGATCAGGGCCTTGGTCAGGGAGGTGACCAAGAACCCGATGGTCTCTCTGTCAGAGCTCCAGCATTCCTCTGTGGAGAGAGGAGAACCTTGCAGAAGGACAAGCATCTCTGCAGCAATCCACTAATCAGGCCTGTATGGCAGAGTGGCCAAGCGAAATTCGCTCCTTAGTAAAAAGGCACAAGGCAGCCTGTTTGGAATTTGCCAAAAGGCACCTGAAGGACTCTCAGACCATGAGAAACAAAATTGTCTGGTCTGAGGGGACAAAGATTAAACTTTTGGTGTGACGCCAGGCATCATGTTTGGGGGAAAACAAGGCACTGCTTATCACAAGGCTAATACCATCCCTACAGTCAAGCATGGTGGTGGCAGCATCATGCTATGGGGATGTTTTTTTAGCAGCTGGAACTGGCATACTAGTCAGGATCAGGGCTCAGGGCTGTGTGCTGAGCCCCGTCCTGTTTACACTGCTCACATATGACTGCTCACCTCTCCATCCAGGCTGTCATATTGTGAAGTTTGCGGACGACACGGCAGTGGTTGGATGCATCACGAACAGAGATGAGTCCAGCTACAGGCAGGAGGTGGAACACCTGGAGCATTGGTGCAGAAAAAACAACCTCTGCATCAATGTAAAGAAGACGAAGGAGATTATTGTGGACTTCAGAAGGGGCAAGCATGCCCACCTCCCCCTGCACATTGGAGGATCTGCGGTGGAAGTTGTCGACAGTTACAGGTACTTGGGTGTGCACATCAGAAAGGCACATCAGAGGCTCTACTTCCTCAGGAGGCTGAGACGAGCTGGACTCGGGAGCGTAGTCCTCACCTCCTTCTACAGATGTGTGGTGGAGAGAGTCGTGTGCTCCAGCATCAACGTGTGGCATGGAAGCTGCTCTGCTGCAGACAGGAATGCTCTGCAGAGGGTGGTGAAGGCTGCACAGAGGATTGTTGGAGTTAGCCTCCCAGCACCACAGACATCTACACCTCCAGATGCAGGAAAAGGGCCACCTGCATCAGGAAGGAGCCCACCCACCAAGCACACGCACTTTTTGTCCCGCTCCCCTCAGACCGGAGGCTGCAGAGCATTAAGTGCAAAACAACCAGACTCAGAAACAGCTTCTTTCCGGAAGCTGTAAATCACAATTTCGTTCCACCTCATGTACCACATGTGATGCGAACAAAATCTCCTTGAATCCTTGAATTAACTTAATACAATTTGGAATAAGGCTCTAACGTAACAAAATGTGGAAAAAGTGAAGCACTGTGAATACTTTCTCGGATGCACTGTAAGTGCACACAGTATGTTGGTGTGCTTGGAGCTACAGAGTTGACTCTTGTGCTGTCGCGGTATTATGATGTCAGTATTGGCAGTTCTATAAAAATATGCTAAATATTTTGAGAATACCTATATCTACTAAATAAACTAAATTATTTAGGCCCACAATACCCCCCCCCCCCCCCCCCCCCAAAAAAACTGTGGAGCTAATGAAACTATTGTTGTAAACTTGAAATGTTACATATTTACACCTTAAACAGTTAAGCTGACCCAATGAATGTTTTTTTTTCAGTGTACAGAAATTAATATTACAATAAATAAAATATCTATCCTGCTTGGCTTCTCCTGTCTAATGCTGTGTACTGCTACCAAAGAGACTCTCCTCGCACTGCTCTTCAAACTAGAAAATATGGATTTGATCAAATGGTCCTTCAATGCAATTGACACCATCTTCTCGACAAGAAGCCTGGGTTCGGGGGAACCTGTTTGTCCTACAGAGTGCGTAGAAAATTGAGGACCATGAAGGACAATAGAGAATGTCTGCGCTAAACTTCAGTAGCCATTCTTCCAGAAGAACACTGCAACGCAATAACTCTCCCTGTTTTCCTAAGCTGCTGGATGTTGCTCTGACTGGTACTCAAGGTTGTCTCGTCAATCAGACGGTTGCCAGGCAGTTGAACTCAAAGTAAGAAATGTAAAATGCAATCTAAGGGATGAGGAGCAGGAGGGCAGGAAGCGCAGTCTATGTGTGTGTGAGAGAGAGAGAGAGAGAGAGAGAGAGAGAGAGAGGCAAAGAGACAGAGGGATAGAGAGATCTTTGACCAGGTCGGAGCTGGAAGTCTGAATCTGAGTGTTACTGCTGGACACCATAAGAGCACGCTGTTCAATAATTCAGCCAGAAAACTAATCAGTGTGTTGGGCTGGGCAGATTACGGCGGAAGTCAAACTTAAAGCCTTAATTAACTTTATTTTAATAATTTTATTTCTATTTTTTCCCCCCGATTGGCAGGGCCAATTTTGCTCCCTCTGAGCACCGGCAGCTTGATGGCAAAGCTGTATGAGCGGGGATTCGAACCTGGTGCCTTAATTAACTTGCATTAAAAAAATAGTAACACATTACTGATTCCAAATTAATAGCGTGCATTAACACTTTAACACTGACAGCCCTAAAATTAACATTTACAGAAAAATATGTAGTTAAATACTCTTCAGTTTATTGTGTTTTTACTTTTTTATTTCCTAATTTTGTATGCAGCTGCCTTATGTGAACTGCAGAAAAGTGATTTTACACTAAAATATAAAAAATACCATATAAATATATAAATTGTTTAGTTTAGTAGTGTTTTCTGTTGACGTACAACAAACACTTCTCAGTTTATTAATCTAACTAAAAGTATTTTAGCAACTAATTTAAACACATTTTTAAAGTTGGCAAGCCTAGCATACATTTTAAATGACCTCGACTAAATATATTAAATTGACAACTTAAAATATTAGATAATGATAAAAGATCTATGATAAATTCTATATTGAAGTGATTCAATCATTTAGATGTAGCTAACATTTAAGACTTGTTAGACCAACTTAATTTTGTAAGTGCAGAGAACAAATGAGCCATAAAGGTTTGCTAATTTAAAAAAGGCCTGGAAATTAGTTGCTTAATGATTTTAAGTTGGAGTGACATTTATTTTTTTTTTACAGTGCATATCGTACCATACACAATAATAATCAACAACATTTTTGAATATCGTGAACAATATTATACCCTAAAATATCATGCCATATCACCCACCCCTAATTATTACATCAGGGTACTACATTTTTACTGTTTTTAGCAAAAGAAAAATTCACACTGTTCTCATTTCCTTTTATATATCTACTAGAGACTATATCTGTCCAGTATCATTTACTTTACTTTAATCCTGGATATATGGAGATATTCAGAGTGCATTATTAGAATCATGATATTCTGGATCATTAACTTCTGTTACAAATCTGATAAAATTCTTGTTTTTTTATTATCTCAATTAAGGGTGTGCCATGTCATATTGTATACAATAACAAAATGACATTCATTTTGTTGCAGTAGTGTATTCTTGAATTAAGAAAAAAAATCAGTATCAGAGTATCATTCTCACAAAAATCGCTAGTACTTAGTGAAGGTATGGGCAGCTGTGTTTACATACCAGAAAAAAAATGCTAACATTAGCTACTTGGTTAAAAAAGGACTGGCAACTTTAACTAGGTATCTAACGTTAGCTAGTAGACAAAAACAAGCTGGTAACTTTAACTACCTGGATAACGTTAGCTACGTAGTTGAAAAAGCACTGGTAATATTAGCTAGTCAGCTATCGTTAGCTACTTAGTTTTTTTAAAAAGCACTGGTAATTTAGCTAGCTAACTAACATTATCTACCGGTTATAAAATGCTTGCAACTTTAGCTAACTAACAAACATTAGCTACCACTTAAAAAGAAAATGCCGGTAACTTTACCTAGCTAGACATTAGCTATCCGGTAAAATAAAGCACTGATAACTTTAGCTTGTCAGCTAAGTAACTGTTTTTGAACAAAAATTAACCTTATTCTATTCTAGGATATTTTGGTAGCCTCACAAAACTGAAATCAGGTTCTTGTTTGAGTTGTTTGTAATGTCTGTATTAAAACTAGTTTTGCTGGGAAATACAGTTAAGCGTTTGTACTTTATGATAATATTCTGACTGAGAAAACAATTCTTAAAACATTATTTCAGCCACTGACAGCATGTTTTATACTAGCCTAACAAACACAATCAGTGGATTTTAGAAGCTTGACTGTAATATCTGTACTAAAACTAGTGTTGCTGGGCAATTTTTTTTTATTTTTTTTTTGGTGGGATAATCAGTTTTGTGCTTTATTAAAATATTCTGTCTATTCCCCTAGTATAAAAAAATGCTACCAGAGAATGAAATAATGAACTTGTTTATTATGCTACTTTTATTAAACATGACCTAATATTGTTTGACATTTATAGATTTACCAACATATTTAAAATACAGATGACATTTGCAACAAGTGTACATCAATTAACAATATGTACTTTTTTATTTTCTTTTTACTGTAGTGGTTACTGCGGTTAACACTAAGCTGCAGCATAGAAATGCACTGCTGCTCAGATCCAGTGCATATATGGCAACAACATATAAAACCGCCTACTGTATGGCTTTACACATGATTTTCTATAAAATATAAAATACAATTCTTAAAGTGTTATTTTAAATTGTCTCTGCATTACCAGTAGAATCTTGTCCCCCAAAAATACACATTAAAATACATGTACATGAGCACATTTCACAAACATAAAAATACAACAGAACATGATCAGAAATATATTAAAATATGAATGAAACACATACCTGGATGACAATATGTACTTTTCTTACTTCCGTTTTACTGGAGTGACTACTGCAGTTAACACCGAGCTGAGTAAATAAATAAAAATGTATCATTAATACTTAATAAATAATAATAATAATAATAATAATAATAATAATAATAATAATAATAACAGGATTATCTGATATTCTGCTGGCACAGCTACAGACAGTGGAGGGAAAACTGAGCCTCGTGTTAGTCTCACTTAACTTCTAACAGAGAAGAGAGAAATAAGCTCATAAACTCTTAACTATTACCTAAATAAATTTTAATCTGTCTTATACTCGAATTAATAGCAGTATTTTTTAACTTTAAACATGTTTTTAACCACTATTTATTCATAAAACACGGAGCTCAGCACCTACCCGCAGCACAGAAACACACAGACCGCTGCTGAGGTGCGGTGGCTCAGAAAGACCAAACGTAGCGCAACTGCAGTTCACCACTAAACAGCAGGGGCCGCCAAAACTTCATTTAACAGCATTAAAGTGCCTTATTTTATAAAGTTCATCTAAAACAAAGGTATTTTATTACTCTGTTACACTTACAACAGTAATAAACGCTGTAAAATTATTAAGTTATGCTTCAGTTCATTCTTAGAAGACAAGTTCAGACATTATTAACCATTAAAATACATTAAACAAATGGCTCAGATCATCATTAATTAACAAGATCTACTGCATTTGAAACATTGGTAATTTAGTAATATGTAATAATGTCTAAAGTATGGTAATTAAATAATGGCTTGTTGGTATTGTGGACCATTTTTTAGAAATTCACTTATTCTGATGTATTTTCCTTCATAATACTGAATATTTTGGTGTTATTTTGGGTTAATGAAAGTGTGTAAAGTGTGTCCTGAATTTAAAATATATTAATATAGTTACAGCAGAACTGTATTACTGTGGTACACTTGCTATTCCACACTAATGGTTTTGACTGGGATTTCTTAATAAAACTAAGCTTAATAAAACAGCGTGGATAAAGATACTGCAATTTGCTAACATTTTTTTTAATTTATATATTTTCAAACTATGTTTATCATCACAGTAAAATTGTGAGTTTTCTGTTAAATCAGTAAGTTAATCAACATTACTTAAAAAAACACTAGTGGCAGAGTGAAATTCCACTTTACAGAGTCTTACCTGACCCTTACCTCGCTACCAATTATTTCTTTTTAAATGTAATATTTTATAGGCGGACTTTTATTTTGGTGGGAAAGTCACGTGTCTTTCTGGCAGCTGTTCATGGAGTTGCTGCTGAACATCGCTGTGAAATGAGCAACAGTTGCTAATATAAAAGTCAGCTTGAAAATTTACATTTAAAAATAAAGAATTTGTTTCCAGAGGGATTATAGCGAGGAGATGTTCAGGTAAAACATGTAAGAAGTGAAATTGCATAAGAATAAGTGGATTTCTAAAAATTTGTCCACAATATCTAAAATAAAATGTTAAATGACTTTAAACAAGACATTCACATATTACTAAATAACCAATGTTTAAAAATGTTGTAGATCCTGTTATTAATAATGATGTGAGCCATTAATTTAAGGAATTTTAATGGTAAATATTTTTTTTTTACTTTTTAACACTGTGTATGTAATAAATGCTAAAGAGCTTTCATTTAATTGATCAATAGAACCATTTTGACCACCCCAAAGAGAAGCACTTACTCCTTGTATTAAATAATCAATGCTTCACTTTATGATGGTCACCATGGATATTCAAACAATTTTGTACTGACAAAATTTACCATGCAAGTTAACACTGTTAAAACATTTACACTAAACTGATAAAACCTTTTTAACACTGTATGTAATAAATGCTAAAGTTGTACCAGATGGACTTGGTCCTCACTTTTGATGGTAAACTTCAAGTGATGCCCCAACTTGTTGGCACTTACATTTCAATTTAGGTAAGATGGCTACAGTTAGAGTGACACTCAGAGATAGAAGAGATAGAAATGTGCACCAGTTTATCAGAAAAATGTATTTCACTGTTAGACTCACTTCAAACTACCCCAACAAATAGCACTTACTAATTACTATGGAAAGATCAGTGCTGTTGTTAGAGCTACTGGAATAGAGACATTTATTCCATCATTTAAAATATTATGGTTACATTTTACTTGCATTTACCTTCTTGATGTCCTGCAGATTCTTGAAAAGGAGATCGTACTGCAGCAGATCTTGTTTGTTGTTCACCTTGTCTAAAGTCTTATTAGGGCCCGAGCACCGAAGGCGCAGGCGAAGCCTGCACCGGAGGTGCAAAGCCCTATTGTTTTTGGTCCGTTTATTATTATTAGGGCCCGAGCACCGAAGGCGCAGGCGAAGCCTGCACCGGAGGTGCAAAGCCCTATTGTTTTTGGTCCGTTTATTATTATTATTATTATTATTATTATTATTATTATTATTACGCTTCTTGACCCTTTCGCTCATTTTTGAGGCATTTCTGATGTGGGAAAACTCACGCATTTTGGCACAGGCCTCAAACTTGGTGAAAATGTAAAAGTTCCATAGAGCATTGACATGGGCGTGGTTCAGGAGCTCCATAGCGCCCCCAAACGTCGGCATTGGCCGGGATGAAGTTTGTCCAATGTGCACCAACTTTGGTACGCTCATTGACCTCTTCATAAACAACAAGAATCACTAGGTTTTATTTGACTCCGCCCAACAGGAAGTCGGCCATTTTGACAGGAAGTTGCAAAATAAAAAGTTTCCCGCTGGGTTTCGGAGTGGTTAGGATGTTTGAAAACTCCTAAAATTTTACAGAGCTATTTGGCTTAGGCCAAACTTTCACCGTAAATTAAAATTTTGTATATTCGTGTTTCATCAGCTCTCTAGCGCCACCTATTTCATATGACATTTTTGGAAAGCGCTCAGCCTCTTGATAATTGGCAGATTCAATAAGGCCTCGAAGTGACTTAGATATATATTGTCATTTTTGTCGTGTGTAGCTAGATGACTCTACAGCGCCCCCTATTTGGTTCGGCTAATAAATTAGCTGTGGCCTTCTCAAAAATTCTCAGATATTCTCGATTTTTGACAGAAACATAGACAATATGATTCTGCACATATTAGCAATCGTAATGCATTGGCTCCGCCCAACAGGAAGTCGGCCATTTTGGAATTTGTGGAATTTTTACATATTTTTCACAAACTCATTCGAACTCCTCCTAGAGTCTTTGTCAGATTACCTCTAAATTGTCAGTGGATAGTCCCCAGACATACATGGTGATAAATTGCGAAGGAATAGTCGATAGCTGAAACGATGACGTAATGGCAGGCAATTAATTTAATGGAGACGCAACACTAGACCAAAGTGAAACCATGACACGGTCAGAACACACATGATTGAAAATTCATGAAACTTGGCAAAAACACAAGAGACATCATAAGACACGTTTTCAGTATTGGTAGGACTGACTCCGCCCAACAGGAAGTCGGCCATTTTGAAAAAAGTGCATTTTACACACATTTTTTGCATACTTTGTCAAACTCCTCCTAGGGAATTCGTTGAATACTCTTGATATTTGTCAGCAATAAACTACTACCATCCGTGATGATAAATTGCGAAGGAATAGTCGATATCTTAAACAAGGACGAAATGGCGGACAGTTGAGTTGCTGGAGATACCCCATTAAAACAGGAAGTGAATACATTCTGGTGTTGGTAGGTGTTTGAGGAGGTTAAAAAGTATGAAAACTCACAAAACTTTACAGGCCTGCTTGATTTACGTGGTTCTTTGGTCTGAAATTGAAATTTCATATATACGCATTTCATTGGCTCTATAGCGCCACCTAGGTTGCAATGAATATGTGACATTACGGGAATGCTCAAAAACTCTTGAAAATTGTCAGATTGTGTAGGACCTAAAAACACTTTACAAATATTGTGAAATATTTTTCATATGTAGCTAGCGGACTCTACAGCGCCCCCTAATTTGTTCAGTTAATAAATTAGCTCTGGATGTGTCAAAATTGATCTAATCTTCTCCAATTTTGGTAGGTATGTAGATACTGTAACACTGCACATATTTGCAATTGGCTTGTATTAGCTCCGCCCAACAGGAAGTCGGCCATATTGGAATTTGTGAAATTTTTACATATTTTTCACAAACTCATTTAAGCTGCTTCTTAAGTCTTAGGTAGAGTACATTTTAATTAACTGTGAATGAACATCAGACATGTTTGATGAAAATTGCCAAAGGACTAGTTGATCGCTAAAACGGTGATGTAATGGCGAGCATTTGATTCACTAGAGACGCAACACTAAACCAAAGTGAAACAATGACACGGTCCGAACACAGATGATTGAAAATTCCTGAAACTTGGCAAAAACACAAGAGACATCATTAGACACGTTTTCAGTATTTGTAGGACTGACTCCGCCCAACAGGAAGTCGGCCATTTTGAAACATCTGCATTTTACACACATTCTTTGCGTATGTTGTCAAACTACTCCTAGAAAATTTAATGAATTCTCTTGGTATTTGGTAAAAATAAACATTGAACATATCTGATGATAAATTGTGAAGGAATAATCGATATCTCAAACGAGGAGGAAATAGCGGACGGTTGAATTTTTGAGATGACACATCAAAACAGGTGGTTGACACCTAGGTAATGCTAGGTGTTTTGAGGAAGTTATAACAGAGAAAAGCTCACAAAATTTGACCGGCCTGCTTATCTGAGGCTGTTCTTTGATGTACGATTAAAATTTAAAATACATGTGCTTTCACAGCTCTATACCGCCACCTATATTTTAAATGAATATTTGACAGGATAGAAAACTGTTGAAAATTGCCACACTTAATAAGCCCCTAAAATTACTTGCACCGGTTTCTCGGTCTGGCCCGGTACGATTTGCGCTGTTATGCGAGGGCCCTACGTCCCCCTGTGACAGGGGGACAACTCGTTATTATTATTATTATTATTATTATTATTATTATTCTGCCTCTTTGCGTCCATTTTTGAGGCATTTCCGATACTCGAAAACTCACGCATTTTGGCACAGGCCTCAAGCTCGGCGAAAATTTTAAAGTTCCTTAGAGGCTGGACTTAGGCGTGGTTCAGGAGCTCTATAGCGCCCCCAAACGTAGGCAGTGGCTGGGATGAAGTTTGTCCAATGTACACCAACTTTGGTACGCTCATTGACCTCCTCATAAAGAACAAGGATCAATTTGATTTATTTGACTCCGCCCAACAGGAAGTCGGCCATTTTGACAGGAAGTTGCAAAATAAAAAGTTTCCCGCTGGGTTTCGGAGGGGTTAAGATGTTTGAAAACTCCTAAAATTTTACAGAGCTATTTAGCTTAGGCCAAACTTTGACCTTCAGTTGGAATTTCGTAAATTCGTGTTTCATCAGCTCTCTAGCGCCACCTATTTTATATCACATTTATAAAAAGCTCTCAGCCTCTTGATAATTGGCAGATTCAATAAGTCTTTGAAATGATTTAGAAATATTTTGTCGTTTTTCTCATGTGTAGCTAGATGACTCTACAGCGCCCCCTATTTTATTTAGGCCATTAAATTAGCTGTAGCTGTCTCAAAATTTCTCCAATATTCTAGATTTTTGGCAACAACATAGAGAGTATCATCCCGCACATATTACCCATTGGCTGGTATTAGCTCCGCCCAACAGAAAGTCGGCCATTTTGAAATTTGTGGAATTTTTACACATTTTTCATGAACTCATTCAAACTCCTCCTAGAGTCTTTGTCAGATTATCTCTAAATTGGGCGTGGGTAGGCTCCAGACATACGTGGTGATAAATTGCGAAGGAATAGTCGATAGCTGAAATGATGACGTAATGGCAGGCAATTAATTTAATGGAGAAGCAACACTAAACAAAAGTGAAACCATGACACGGTCATAACACAGATGATTGAAAATTCATGAAACTTGGCAAAAACACAAGAGACATCATAAGACACGTTTTTAGTATTGGTAAGACTGACTCCGCCCAACAGGAAGTCGGCCATTTTGAAAAAAGTGTGTTTTACACACATTTTTTGCATACTTTGTCGAACTCCTCCTAGGGAATTTGTTGAATACTCTTGATATTTGTCTGTAATAAACTGCTAACATACTTGATTGTAAATTGCGAAGGAATAGTCGATATCTTAAACGAGGACAAAATGGCGGACACTTGAATTGCTTGAGATGCCCCGTTAAAACAGGAAGTGAATATATTCTGGTGTTAGTAGGTGTTTGAGGAGGTTAAAAAGGTTGAAAACTCTCGAAAATTTACAGGCCTGCTTGATTTAAGCAGTAGTTTGATCTGAAATTAAAATTTCATATATACGTATTTCATTGGCTCTATAGCGCCACCTAGGTTTCAATGCATATTTGACATTACGGGAATGCTCAAAACCTCTTGAAAATTGACAGATTGCATAAGACCTAAAAACACTTTACAAATATTTTGACAATTTTTTCATGTATAGCTAGCGGACTCTACAGCGCCCCCTAATTTGTTCATTTAATAAATTAGCTGTGGATGTGTCAAAATTTGTCTAATCTTCTCAAATTTTGGTAGGAGTGTAGATAGTATGACCCTGCACATATTTGCAATTGGCTTGCATTAGCTCCGCCCAACAGGAAGTCGGCCATATTGGAATTTGTAATATTTTTACACATTTTTCACAAACTCATTTAAACTGCTCCTAAAGTCTTTGTCAGATTACCTCTTATTTCGCTGTAAATGAACAACAGTCATATTTGATGATAACTGCCAAAGGATTAGTTGATCGGTAAAACGGTGACCCAATGGCGAGCAATTGATTCACTAGAGACGCAACACTAAACAAAAGTGAAACCATGACACGGTCAGAAAACAGATTTTTGAAAATTCATGAAACTTGGCAAAAACACAAAAGACATCATTACACACATTTTCAGCATTGGTAGGACTGACTCCGCCCAACAGGAAGTCGGCCATTTTGAAATATCTGCATTTTACACACATTTTTTGTGTCAAAATCAACATCAAAACAGGAGGTGAAAACCTAGGTAATGCCAGGTGTTTTGAGGAGGTTATAACGGAGAAAAACTCACAAAATTTGACCGGCCTGCTTATCTAAGGCTGTTCTTTGATGTAGAATTAGAATTTCAAATACATGTATTTTAACAGCGCTAAAGCGCCACCTGTATTTTAAATGAATATTTCACGTGTTTAACAGGATAGAAAACTCTTGAAAATTGGCACACTCAATAAGACCTTAAAATTACTTCTACCGGTTTCTCGGTTTGGCCCGGTACGATTTGCGCTGTTGTGCGAGGGCCCTACGTCCCCCTGTGACAGGGGGACAACTCGTTATTTATGTATTCTGAAATCTTTCCATAAGTTGAGGTCATTCACACCTACTCCCTGTAAAATCACTCTCTGACATCACAATGGACCATCCTGATTTCTGTATAGAACGGTACTTCACACTTGTAAACCATCAACAGTGAGGACCAAGTCAAGCACATTAAGAATCATTTGTTAACATATGGGTTCTTGTTGTAAAGCACTCGTACATATTGAAAGAATCGTAAAGATTTTATAGTTCTAGTGGATCTCTGTTTTGAGTAAAGTGTTGAAAAGAAATGTCGCAATTTCTACTTTAACAATAGTTCTGACCTTTGAGTAAAATTGGTAAGTGCCATTTGTTTGGGTAGTTTTAATCCTCCTGTTACCTTCAAATTTACTAACACCTTTTATGTTTGGGGTCAATTTCACCCCAGCAATTTCAAACTACAAAAAATATTATATATTAAGAACATTTTTACCCAAGTTTATGTCACATGCTATATTTGTTTGTCGTTTGTTGACTACTTCAATAGTCATTTAAAAAAAAAAAACATTTGTAATGAAAAATATTTAATGTTCTCTTGAATAGTAACAAGTATTATGTTTGGGGCCAATTTGACCACAGGAAAAAAACAAACGAGCAGAAATTCATGCTCAGTCACATGGGAGTCTGGATTGTAAAGAAGAAGATCCTACTTGTTCCATTCATCCCATATTGCTGAGTTTATTAAGATCTCATCAGTCCTGCCTTGTTTCTGTGCTATTGAAGCGTAGGACACGGAGGAGACATGGACTGTGTTTAGAGACGGGCTGGATCTGTCTGCAGCCCAAACACCTGTTCTTTCTTCACCTTTTGACTTGTACTCTCCAAACTGAGCAACACAATGTAGACTTACATCTGGGATTAAATCCAAGTCTTTCCAACTATCCCTCTATACACACACACCTCCCTCTAAACGTATCATCTACAGTAGTTTATCCTTTTAGATTGATGGTGTTCTGAAGAACTCAAATGCTGATTTTATGTTTGGACGTGGCTGACAGCGTATCTGCTGAGACCTGGAACTATTCTGATTACATTAGCAGCACTAAGTTTATCATTTTCTTCAAGTGGAGAGACAGACCATAATAACTTTTTACTTTTGGAAGGTAGTCTGTTTTCTATTGGTTGAGAGACAAGAAGAGGATCTACAGTAAAGGGCTCATTCTCATCAGATGAGGATTCATTATAATCAGGATCCTCTCTAAAGTCCTCCTTTTTCTCAGACACATTCTCCTCTATGTCTCTGTCATGGTGAAAGAGATGTGAGAAATCCTCACTGAGAGAAAACCTTTTCTTAGACGTCATTTTCAGTAGAGAGAGAGAGAGCAGAAAGAGAGAGAGACAGAACACATAGAGAACTGGTTTAGAAGCTGCTGTGAAACCTTTTATATCTCTACATAACCACTATGTTGTGTGAACAAGATGTTTTCAGGAACAATATATTCCTCCACAGAATGAGAAATATCAAGTTCTCATGAGAATTATGTTTTCCCGGCCCCCCTGTCGTGTGAATTGTTAGTGGTTCTTGCACTAATACAGTTATAATTATGTTATTTTAGGGATCTATTTTTTTTTGAAGATTATAAAATAAGACGTCATATTGACCTTCACATCATTCAACACAAATGTGGGTCAAATTCTGATATTTTTTATGTTTTATAAAGCTAAAATAGCCTGGGGTCAAATAGATCCCAAACAACACTGATGTATACAAAATGTGTAAAAGACACAAAAAAACATCCCATTAATTTTATGTTTACCCAGTTGTCTCTATTAAAAGAGGAAAAGTCACCAAATATGAAGTAAATAAAATGAGATTAACTAACTTATTTAAATGCGTTAAACATTGAAAGGGGTCAAATTGACCCCAAACATAAAAGGAGGATTAATTGACTCAAGCAACCAGGGGTGTTTGTTTTATTTCTACACAGAACCTGATATAATCTGGCCCAAATAGTCTCAACATCAGTAACTTCTTCCTTTAACTTGTACAAAAAAATCTGTCTAAATTGGCTACTATTTTGTAGCAGAATGAGAATGCTTACTGGACTCATTTAGGAAAAGTAAAAAAAAACACCATCCTATAAACAAATAAACTCATAAACAAATATTTTTATTGTATATTTAATTAGTTTAAAACTGAAATCTAAATATGAATTTTTAAATGTTTTTACAAGTGTGAAGTACCCTTCTCTACAGAATTCAGGATGGTCCATTGTGATGTCAGAGATTGATTTTACAGGGAGGAGCTGTGAATGACCTCAATTTATGGAAAGCTTTCAGAATACATAAATAGAAAGACTTTAGACAAGGTGAGCAACAAACAAGATCTGCTGCAGTACGATCTCCTTTTCAAGAACCTGCAGGACATCAAGAAGGTAAATGCAAAGAAAATGTAACCATAATATTTTAAATTAAATTTACATTTAAAAAAAGTGTCTACTGGAATCAATGTCACAACAGCACTGATCTTTCCGTAGTAATTAGTAAGTGTTATTTGTTGGAGTTGTACAGGAGCAATCAGATAATCTCTATAGAGGAAAAACCCACTTCAGAATCTGCTCTGAATCTCAGGCCACTTGACAGAGTTTGGAATGTACAAAAACGTATAAATATTTTTTTATTCTAAAAAGTATCAAACATTTAAAAAATATTATTTTTAGCAAAGTAATAATTTATAAATGTTCGATACTTTTATAGAGTAAAAATTTTACTAATTTCCTCAAATCAGAACAACTATAACTGTTTCATCACTGCAGAGATAATTATTAAAACTGCTTTTAAACTGCCGTTTTAATCCTTTTAAATGAGCTCTGTGTGTAACTCCAGCATCAGTAGCAGTAATGCTAGTAAATCTACTGGATAAAAACATTAGTTTTAGAAAATGGAAATATAGAGGTACGTTTTCTTTCCTATTTTAGTGAAATACTTTGTTCTACTTTGTAAAATTAAAGGAAAACCCCAGAGAAGTAGTTATACAGTGTTTTAAATGAGAGTTTTAGCTGTTTAGCTCCATTCAGCTCCATGCATTGAGGACTCCCTCGCGGGCTCCCTCTAGCGGTGGTGGGGTATAATGTGATATAGCGGGGGAGGGGGCGGGGCTCCACATAACCCGGATGAGGCTGAGCTTCCGGGGTCTGTAGCTGGAGAGGAGGAAGAGCAGGATCAGCTGAACTACAGAAGGTATGGAGAACGTTATCTAGCTAGCCAATGTTGCCACCTTTTTTACCTTCACCAAGTCAGGAACATATTTTATTCTTTTAATCCGGATACAAACTTTCCTGCACTTCCTTCTAAGTGAGATGATGTGGCCTGCAAGGCATCAAATCAGCATTTCTTGCATTTCAGACATAAATAGATGCTGCATTCTAACATTTATCAATTTGCCTTTTTTTATTCATTTTAAAGATACAAACACATAATTCATAATTAAACTAATTAAAATGTGGTAATGTATTAGGATGCATGTAATAAGTCTTTGCTGATACTGTAATTTGTATAAAATAACATTTATTATAATAAAATAATTAACAAACACCCGGGTTTGCTCGAGAGAGAGAACGTTAGTCAGTCTTGTCCTGTGCTCTCTGCCTCGTCACTGACCCACTCAATCTGTAAAACCCAAGGATTTATGTCCTTCGTAATATTATCTAATTTCTAGAACGTAAAAAAAGGAAATAGTCGGTTTGGAAGTTAACTTTTTCTCAAGCATATACGTTCAATACCTCAAGCATTTTCATTCAAAATGCTGAAATACACTGTTATAAGTTAAAAGAGCCATGTTCCTATTAAAATCTACAGTCTTTTATTCACTAAACGTGTAGCTACATTTCCAGGACAACTAATATAAAACTGATAATATTTGAGGTGGAAGGGAAAATGTTAATTTATTAGCCAGAGTGATTTAACCCCTTAACGCCTGTTGTTGCAAATATGCGACTAACCGTTTGATTCAATCAACCTGCCAAGATAGCGCCTGCATTCCCCCAATGCCTGTTAGTGCATATTCGCCACGGACCTAGGAACCTTTGACAATTTACAATTCAAATGAATCTAGAATTCAAATTAATGAAATGTTTCCTGTAATATTTGTGTATATTGTGTTGGTGACAGTAATTGGTGTTATTTATTATTGAATGCCTGCTGTTGGGTGCATAAATAAAACATTGATTTTTCACTGTTATATTACTCTGTTATTGTTATCTTAGTATGGACCATTATGTCTGCTGTAGCAAATTTGCAACATACCAAATTTACCCCAAATAGACCATATTGCCTGTTATTGCAAATTTGCAACATACCAAAATTTCTATTTATTTTTTGTGCAAAAGTGAAATTAATAATCTCAACAATATTTACTATCTACTTAAAGGTAAAACACACATGAAACATTTTTTCATATACAGCTACATTAATTCAGGTGTTAAGGGGTTAATGATTAAGTAACATTTAGTTAGAGATTATTAAATTGTGGGTAACGTTAGCTTCTGTAAAACTGCAGCTGCTCTTGGAGCTGCTGCTCTGAATCTGCTGGTGTAGAGCTTCTGCTGCTCTCTGGCTCTGCAGATGGATGAAATTAAGTTTTGACCCGATGCTGCGATATACAACAGTGTATGTGATATTGATTTGGTACGTTAGATCATAAGACTGTGGAGCTTCAGTTTTTCTGGATAAAAAGCACATTCACATTGATCTACATATACAAAAAAACAAGTCTTGACTTTAAGAGCGCATATCATGGTTAGCCTGAAGCTAATGTGGGCGAAAATAATGAACTGTTATCAAAAACTGTAAAAACTCAGGTTTGCTAAGCAACATTTGCATAACTGTCTTTGGTAAGTACGTATGAAAACCTTTATAGTTAATGTAAATTTTAAATGTTTTTTTTTGTGCTTCAGAGGAGAACATCCCATTCTCATTAAAATATAGAAAAATGTATGAAATTGAACGTCAATAAAAAGCAGCCAGGCTACTTTCTAAATACTTAAATATAGAAAGTGAAGGATAGAGATATACTGTAAGTCAGATAAAGATATTTAATAAATAAAATGAGATATACCTTTATTAGTGCAGTATAACATTCATAGTCTATTGAAAAAAGGTCAATATAGTAGAGTGTAGTAGTAGTATGGATTAATGTATTATAAAGTAAAGTAAGATACTAACATAGTAGTAAAACATTGTATTTAGTTCTGGACAGCAGCGGTGTTTCTGCTACTTACATTCTGCAGCTGCAGCCTGCTGACAGTCAAGATACAACTACATATTATAATGTCTATGGATTTAGAATGGAATAAAAGTACTGAAACTTTTATGGTAATATGGTGTCCCAGAGGGTTTGTCAATATAGTGTAACTGATGTAGGTAATTCTTTTTTATAATTGACCTGCTTTTATTTTAACACATACTAAAATTTTTCTTTTTTTTTTTCAGAAATAAAAACATTCCAGGTTTTTTTCCTGAAATTCATCACCAACAACCATGATATTTAACTAAGAACAATGTTAAACTGCTGAAAGAGGTGAAGTACAAGCCGTCCAGAAAAATCTCCAGAACACACAGAAATTGTTTGATACGTTTAACAGATAGATGGAGCCAAGACCCGGCATGGAGAAACATCAGCACTCTTTCAAGAGTTTTACTAAACAGACTGATCTCAAAAATCACCAGTGCATTCACACAGGAGAGAAACCACATCACTGCTCAGACTGTGGGAAGAGTTTTAATCAACAGGGTCATCTCAAAAAACACCAGCGTATTCACACTGGACAGAAACCGTATCAATGCTCAGACTGTGGAAAGAGTTTTAATCAACAGAGTAATCTCAAAAAACACCAGCGCATTCACACAGGAGAGAAACCGTATTACTGCTCAGACTGTGGAAAGAGTTTTATTACACAGAGTGATCTCAAAACACACCAGCGCATTCACACTGGACAGAAACCGTATCACTGCTCAGACTGTGGGAAGAGCTTTAATCTACAGTGTACTCTCAAAATACACCAGCGCATTCACACAGGAGAGAAACCATATTACTGCTCAGACTGTGGGAAGAATTTTACTCAACAGAGTAATCTTCAAAATCACCAGCGCATTCACACAGGAGAGAGACCGTATCACTGCTCAGACTGTGGGAAGAGTTTTATTACACAGAGTCATCTAAAAAAACACCAACGAATTCACACAAGATAGAAACCGCATCACTGCTTAGACTGTGGGAAGGGTTTTATGCAAGAGTCATCTCACATTGGGTACATTTACATGCAGTCTAGTAATCCATTAACAATCTAATTACTGGCTCAGTCGGAATAGAGCACGCCCATGTAAACACCTTAATCAGAATAGAATAGTCCGATTGAGCCCATTTCGAATTTCTATTCGCAGGGGTGATAGTGTTTCGGCGCCGCGCCGGAAATCTGGCGTAGCGTGGCTCTGTAAAAAAAAAAAAAAAGCTTCCCCCACCCACTACGAAAAGTCTTTTCCCCCCTATGTTTGACGTGTGCAGACAATTTAAAGCTCAACGCAAGCCTTCCATCCAATCAGAAATAGGAATGGTGCCACTCATGGGCTCCGAGTCCTCCGGGCATGTTAGTTGAAAAAACTGGTTACGGCCCAGATAGTTCAGTGGCAGCTTAAAATTCGGCGCATTATGACATCATAACTGTAATAAGCAGAGGTGGAAAAAGTACTAAAAATTGTAATTAAGTAAAAGTACCTTTACTTTGCTAAAATTCTACTGAAGTAAAAGTTAAAGTGCTTTTTTGCGTCTAATATATTTTTTGTTTACTGGCTAATGAGCTTTACACGTGCTTTACCCACCCAAATAAACTTAAAGCTTAATACAGGGCAGCTGCGTATCAGCATGAGTGGCGCTCTGAGCTGAGTGGACGGCTTGGATGAAAAGCGCGATATATAATGTAATTAAATGTATTTAAATCATTATGTATATAACAGATGTGCCGAATTTTGAATCCCAGGCAGAATCCGACTCTATTTTGCGTGCACACGCGTCTGGTAAACATGTGGGCGCTAGAGGTTACTCTCGCGCTGTCCGTTAATATTTATTCAGAACACAGCAAGATATAAAGCCAAACAAAGACTCTTGTTAGACAGTGCTAGTTTAGTTGTATATAACGAACGAAAGACTGGTATTGCAGAACTATACTTAAGGCGTTTTAGCCTTAATGGTCACTATTAGGAGAACATGTTAAACACAGCTTAATCGTAAAATCTGCGAAGATAACCAAGTTCAAATCTGAATACCTGATATTTACATCTGCCGAAATGATACCCCTTTCATCTCAGCACCCTTTATGATGAAGAGCACAGCGCAATCTCAAATAAAATTTGTGTAATTTTTTTTACAGCGTACAGTTGGAACGAAGTCAATAAACAAAACTCTAGGTTGACACGCATATGCTTCACAGTATATTTGATAACACAGAGACAGTCCTTCTGCATCAGTAAAAGGTTTATTTCCTTTATTCATGACTGGAACTGATTTTATATACGTTCCTTTGATCGCAATAAAGCAGCTGAAGACCTCCGTGGACCAATGCGCGCTCTCAGGACGCGCATCGCGCGGCGGGGGTCCCGAAGCCGAAACGCAATATAGGCAAGGCTGCAGGTAGAGACGGCCCGCAAAGTCTAAACACTATATTATTTAACTATAACAATACATCATTAATAAGCTTTAGGTTATAAATGTATGTAATTTAGTATGAGGAAGTCGTTGCCTCGTTATTCCATGCGCGAGCATCCACCGGCGCATCTGCACCAATTTAATGTTTTTTTATTCAATTGTTTTTCCCCCAGCATTTTATTTTTTACTCAGTAATGGAGAGTACTTTTTTACAATTACTTTTGTCAAAATGTACTTGAGTAAAAGTAAAATTACCTATTTGAAAAATGTAATTCATTACTTTCCACCTCTGGTAATAAGTTATTATTGTTTATGAGTATCTAAACATATGTCAGCAAGCAGACAAGTTATATGAATAATGTCCCAAATGTTAACCGATAGTCGTTTAGAAAAAAATAAACTAATCAGCACGCAATGTCAATGTCACTGTCACCGCGTGTGATACTCCTTGCGATTGCTTTGCTGAATTTCTTAATCGGCTGATTTTTAGCTTCATCACGCGTCGTTTGTCGTGCAGTGTGAGAGGGGAAGGATGTCCGATTAACTGCCCAAACGAGCAGCCGATTGTTTCCAATATAAAAGCGAATTTCAGTTAAATAATAGCGAAGTGAAATAAAATATATTTATCTTCAGTCAAAGAGCTTTTTTTTTTTTTTACATTTTTTATTTCCAAAAACTGCACTTTCACAATGTGAGAGAGAACGAGTGAGAATAAGCATCAGGTGTAATATAGGAGTAAGTCCGTGTAGAAAGCATAAATATAAATCCTTATAAATGTCAGAAAAAATATAGCTAGTAACTAATAGTTACTGTGCACATTTTAAGTATATTTTATTTTATAGTTACGACTGGTAAACAGAGGCATCTCCGCTTTCCGACGCCGGTCAGCAGGCAGTAGGCTTTCTATTCGCGATGTCTTCAGGATTTGCAAAAATGAAAAATAAATGATTTTCAGCGCATCATTCAAGCTTCCACAGCAGTAGAGTTTAGATTATCAGCCCGAGCCTGACCCGATTCCCCACCCGAACTCACACATGCGCTCCTCCACTCCGCATTACCCACTTGTCTTGCAGAGCTGTGTGTAGCTAAATAGCCAACAAAATTGAGCCTTCTGAAGTGAGGAGAAAGATTACATAAGGTGAGCTAAATTTGATCCAATGCGAAGGACAGTCAGAGGTTTGGAGCTAATTCAAGTTAGTTGTGGATATAAACAACACGTGTGTCGGCTTCGTAGAGTGTGTTAAGCTGTACGTGTGACCATTGTGCACTTTGCGCAGCACTTAAATTTAATCCAGAGGCGAAAAAGCTGACATCCGTAATTTTATCATTTTTGTTCTCAGACATTAAGGATATGCATTTATTTCTGGAATATGTAAGGGACAAAATGAACCTCAGTTTTTTAAAGAACTATAATTTCTGTATTTTAAGCTAATAAAAATTGAAGAAAGGTTTTGTAAATTATTGTATTGTATTAGAAGGTGATTTAATATCAGGGGACACATTTGCTACTACAAACCAAAGCCCACTGTATAAGCTTTATTAGCTAACTAAAAATCCACCCATAGGATAGCCATAGCAGGCCCACAACATTCCGAAAAAGTTCTGCGATATTTTTATTTTTAGTGTTTTAAATCAATGCATTGACAAAACAAACGGTTATTTTAGTCAAATAAAATAAACTTAAAGCCAGAACAGGTGAACTGAATGGGTTTGGCATGCATTTAAACATTATTTTCTGTTAACCAGAGCACGTTTTGTTTTTTGTTATTTAGTAACTTATCCGACAAGCATTAATAATATCACATCAGAGCGTTTCTACCTCAAAAACATCCAGAGACTTAGTGAAAGACATAAGAGTGATGGTGAACATGGGGTTTCAGCCCTGGAGTGAAGTAGTAGAAATTTAACTGTATTGATTAGCACATAAATTAAACTGAATTAACCATCCTGCTGAAAAGTCAGGTTAATACGGAGCTTGGGAGGGGCCCTGGATAAAAAAAAAAATAAATCAATTGAACGATATAGCAGTTCGTGCTCACGTTTTCTTTAATTCGAGTGGAAGATTTGCAGTTCGTCCTCACAATTTCTGTAATTCGAGCGAACAATTTCTGTAATGCGAGCTAAGTTTTTTTAAGCGCATTAAGACAAGAAGCCAGGAGGGAAATGAGCATTTTCCTTTCTAGGGCTGTTACAAGGCTGCTGTGATTATACAATTATATACAAACCTGCTGATTATTAAAGCTATAGTGTTGCAGGTAGAAAATACAGTGTGCTGATATTGTCGTAGCGGTGGTGTCTCCACAGCGCGTGGGGAAGAGCCGAGCGTGGCGTGAGGGAGAGCCAAACCGTGGCGTCCCCACAGCGCGTGGGGGAGAGCCGAGCGGGGCATCCCCACAGCGCTCGGGGAACTAATTGGGTCTGAAAAGTCGCTTTATATGGCGACAAAGTCGCTAAGTTGGCAACTGAATATCAGCTAATCCTATTATTATTATTTGAGAGATTTTTGTTTATTCATTTAGCAGTATATCAGCTACCTATTATTTTTTTATTAATTATAATTATTTTGATTTATTTATTCAGCTCTGTCTTAACTGCAGCTGCCACTCAGGTAAAAAGAAAAAAAAGTACATGTTGTTTTCCAGTTATCACATGTATTGAAGAATGCAGTTAATTGATGTACACTTACTGCAAGTGTAATTGCAAACAATTCAAACAAGAGCCTGATTTCAGCTTTGTGATGCTACCAAAATATCCTAGAGTTAAATAACGTTTAATTTTTATTCAAAACCAGTTACTTAGCTGACAATCTAAAGTTGCAAGCGCTTTATAACAAATAGTTAATTTTAGCTCGATAGCTAAAGTTACCAGCGTTTTTTAAATCAGTATCTAATGTTAGCTTGAAAGCTAAAGTTGCAAGTGTTTTATAACAGGCAGCTAATTTTAGCTAGCTAGCTAAAGTTGCATCTAATGCTTGGTTACTAGCTAAAGTTGCAGGCGCTTTATAACAGGTATCTAATTGTAGATAGGTAGCTAAAGTTGCAAACGCTTTATAACCAGTAGCTAATGTTAGCTTGCTAGCTAAAGTTGCAAGTGCTTTATAACAGGTAGGTAATGTTTGCTAGGTAGCTAAAGTTACCACATTTTTTTAAATCAGTAGCTAATGCTCTTTGTGTTTATGCGCGTTTATCCATTTTGATACCCAGCCTTATAGAGGAGCGTGATATTAAAATCACAGCTTAATAACCTAAGAATGCCTCAACCAAGGGTGTCAAAAGTATTCACACTCATTACTCAAGTAAAAGTATAGATACTGCACTCTAAAAAACATTGGGTTGAAATTAACCCAAATTGGGTTGTTTTCACAACCCAGCGCTGGGTCAATATTGGACAAACACAGCATTGGGTAGAATTGACCCAGCATATTTGGTTATTTATTTGACCATGCATTTTGGGTCAAGCATTCAACCCAAATGCTATGTAATTTCAACTAGATTGCTGGGTTAAATGAACCAAAGTTTGGGTTGATTTTTGAGTACAAATAAATGTATAATTTAGACCCCTAATGCAAGTTTTGTTTTTTTACTTTGACACCCATTTTATATTCTTACACTATAAACATTGAAAGAATAAAATACACAAGGATTAACAATAAAATGCTTTATTGTTTTTGTAATTTTTCAACAAAGTAATTTCTCAAAACCATAACACCATTTCTTCTCAACAACATCTCAATAACCATTTCATTAACATCATTTCAACATTATTTCTCACCAACAACCATTCTCCGTTTCATCAACATTTCATCATTTCTCATCAACATATATTAACATCAACCATTCTCCGTTTCATCAACATTTCATCATTTCTCATCAACATATATTAACATCAACCATTCTCCATTTCATCAACATTTCTCATCATCAACTATTCTTCATTTCATAAACATTTCTAATTAACAACAACCGTTCTCTATTTTACATCAACAAAAACATCTCAGTAACAACATTTTTTTTTTTACAAACATGTATAATATACAAAGGAGCTGCAAACGAGCTTCACTACTGGGTGGAAAAAATAAATGCCCGCAAAAGTCTTACAGAGGGAGATTCCTGACCTGGCAGTTCATAGACGACAGTCTGTAAAAACTCCCACACTGAAGAACACTGTCTGGGGTAGTTTATGTCAAAGACATAGTATGCTTTAAAACAAACATCAACAGCTCCAATAAGTGTACTCTGCTCCATGGCCTCCCCATTGATGACCACAAATGATTGTGAGCAACGCTGATCATCACCTGCAAGAAGATAATCCTTTATTAGTCCCACAGTGCTGACACAGCATCAAAGGCAGAGCATAACAGAGGCTACAAAATAAACCAATACTATAAATAAAAATCTTCCAACACATAAAACCTGCACTGCACATTAAAATACTACACAGTGGTATGTTGGTACGTACCTAGAGCCAAAACAAACGGGTAAGGTCTTGTGCCTTGTGCCTCGGACAGGAATTCCACCATATTAGTCCCAACCTGTTGTAAACATAGAAATGAACAGAATTAGTACTTTTATTACTTTGAATTAGTACAAACAAGTTTAAACTACACACTGAACATAAGCGGTTATCAATCCAATGTTTGTAAAGTACTTATAGACATGTCAGTTCATTTGGTGACCATCTTTGCAATGCGACCAGGCGCTTAGGTAATACAAGACTTATTTAATGCAATTCTTTTCAAACAAGGCCATGTTGGTTGCTTTAATAAATTAAATTGTACAATTTAAATAGTTTTATATTTACTCAGATTACATTTGTCTAATATTAACATGTGTTTGTAGGTCTGAAATATGTAAATGACAAAAAAGGCAAAAAGATAATATGTAAGGTCACAGCACTGAAAATCAACTTACTGGTTGCAGATCAATAAATGATTTTTTTGTTTCTTCACAGCTTGGACGGAAGCTCTTCCGACCAATCCTATAGACAGAAGCTGGAAGGATTACTGGCAATAATCTCAAAGCCATATCACCTTGTGCATCTGAAAAGAAAAACCTTTTATTAGGAATAATACAGGGATAATATATGTTTTAGATTCACATGATGTTTTTGAGCCAATTTTCCTGATCATACGATTGATTTTACATCAGTGCAGACATGGGCAATAAAACTAAAAATCCATCTCAGTTCAGTATGACTATATCTTACCTAAACTATTTTAAATATCTTGTGATTTGAATAATTTTTTTTTAGCAAAGATGACACACAATCTTCAGCTCAGGCCTATTTTAGACACGGCCTATTCAAACATGAAATACAATCTTTAGTTGAAATCTTTTAACAGAATCAGTTTTTAAATATAATCTAATTTGAAATATCTGTGCCACATTAGTGCTGACTTAACCCCTACAGCGCTCACTTCTAAACACAGCGCTCTGCGTGGTCTGATTGTAGGCAATAGGGCAGCACTGCAGGTGGCAGGGTATGTGAATGATTTACAAAAAACATTAATTAGTAGTAAAAACCATTACAATTGTTTTTACTACTTGTTTTTTTCTCTCATGTGATGTAAATCAGGGAATACATTTTCCTGTTCATTAAATGTGTATTAGATTATTAACATATCCTTTGTGAAGAGTACCTGTACACACAGAATCCACTTTGGAAATAATTCCAGAAGCTTGCTTCTCCTGGCTAGCAAATCGTAAAATTTTGTCTTTGAAAACAGGCATCCACTTTTCTGCAAGTTTCCCGGCACAGGCTGGGTGTAAAATGGAAAAGTCCTGAGCAATCTTTAGAAAAATAAAATATATATTACTTTTCCAAATAACTTTTATATTCAGCAATTCTGACAAAATTTTGTATATCCTACCATTCCTGGTGTATCCAGCAGACGTGGATACTCTCTCTTGATCTCTTCCATGGTCTTTGACCCATGCTCCCTTATCCACTTAGCTCTATGGATGGCTGTCTGCTTCATGTATTCTTCAACTTGGCTTAGGGGTCTGATGTTATTTTTTAGCCACTCCATCATTGCCTCTGCCCTCTCATCAGATATTTCAGTCTCTGTAAAAAACAAAAAAACAAAACAGAAAGATAATGTTTTCACGGTTTGTTTTATTTATTTATTCATCTTCTTTTCTCCACAATTTGGAATCCCCCCCCCCCAATACTCCCTAACAGAAGATCTCATCAGAATCAGTTACTCAAAACCTTTCTTGGTATTATAAGCTGTTTGTGCATGTACCTGGCAAAACCAAACTACTGATTACGTTGTTCTCCACATGGCTAGGTCTGCTCGTTCCACTACGGAGCCTCTTCCGTACATTTCTTAAACGTTCTTCAATGAAGCCAGTTGCTGGTCTGTGGTTTCGACCTGGACTATACCATGCTTCCTAAAAAAATAAAAAAATAAATAAATACATTTTATTTAACATGCCACATCTAAAATAACCACACACAGCACTTTTACCAGGCCTATGTACTTTGATTTTTACTGGTACTTACATTGCCATTCCCATGCTGATCTTTTAGACATGGAAATTCAGTCACCAAAGAAGAGGCCATGTTTTTCTTTGTTTCCGATGATGGACTGTAAACAGAGGTCAGATGTATTTAAAAACACATTCTAAGTAGTCATATTGAAACATACCAGTCAAAATAGCACACTTACGTCTCTCCAAACCGCTCGATGAGATATGACACTAGGATTCGAACCATAGCCCTCCGCTGCTTAAGCGAGAGGCACTGTTCTGTGTCAAGACTGCACACTATGTCTCTACCATCTGGTGTTTTGTTGAGGGCCTCCCTAATTTTCTGGGAAGAAGAAAAAGAAGAGAAAAAAAAGAAAAAAAAAAAAAAAAACAAGGGATGGCACAAATAGCCATTGTGAATGGCGTGCCTTACCCAAATAGTAAAGTAACAAAAGATAAAAACAACAAAAAACACATACAAACAATTCTCCTTGTCCTGAAGACATGGCCTCATGCTGCTGGTCCATTGATGGTCCTGCTGTAGGGCTATACTCAACCAGCTCATGCTGAGGATCCTTTGAAGACTGAATAAACTGAATAAAATTAGTATTGTGAAGAACAGCAAAACATATGAAAGGCAGCACATACTCTATGAAATCAGAAATCTTTGGAAAAAATAAGATTATTTGTTGAATATTAAAATTTATATGTTTGGTAACTGAATAACATCTATAGTTTTGCATTATGAAGTAGGCCTTTACAACAGTTAAAAACTAAAAGGTGCCAAATGCGATTTTTTGCATTAAAACAACTCCTTTAATTTTTTTCAACTTACCTAAACTCCTTAGAGGCAAAACCTGCTAGGAGGCTTATGGGTTAGGGTCACAGGTTAAAACAGTTACATTTCATGTAATAATCACATCCTTAAAGGACAACTGCGGTGTAAAACTGACTTTTATTGTAGTAAAACATGATAAAAAGTACTTACCTTTGATATAGCACACCTCCGTTCTCCCACAGCATTTCGAGATGCAGAAATGTCCGAACATCCATCAGAGTGACACAGGGCATGATTTTCCCTTTCCACCATTATTCAGCCCAAAGTAGTTCCACATTTAAAACAAGGAATTAATCATTTAAAAAGTGCGCAAGAAGCTTATTAAAAAACACTGTTTACATCCTATAATGTGAGCTTCAGCTCCAAGCACCGCCATCACTGTACTGATAATGACAGACACACATACATAGATTCTGCATAGCCTGCCTCCTGGCGCCGGCTGCTACGCTATGCAGAGTCTATGTATACATATGGCTATTTTTTTATCAGTTCAAAGATGGCGGCGCACTGAGCTGAAGCTAGCGTTATGGGATGTAAACAGTGTTTTTTAATAAGCCTTTTGTGCACTTTTTAAATTATTAATGCCTTATTTTAAATGTCAGGGCTCTCCAGATTCTAGCAAGGAGGTGTGGAGCTACTTTGAACTGGATAACGGTGGAAAAAAAACTATTTATGGGGGCAAATTATGCCCCGTGTCTCCCAGTCTGAAGGGTGTTCGAACAAACTGTCAACATTTCTGGATCTCGAAACCTTTGATCTTTTCATCAAATGTAATAACTTTTTATCATGTTTTACTACACCAAAAGCCCATTTTACACGGGTGTTCTCCTTTAATGCAAACATCTATTAACATTAGTTTCACTTTTTACTAATGTGAAGCCCATAATGTAGCACAGGACGAGCAGATCAAACTAATTTCGTAAATCTTTTACCAATCAAATAGGTTTTCATACAATACAAATTGTTCTGAATTTCAGAACAGCGTGACCACATTTCTGAATGTTAGTGCACATGCAAATGCAAGGCAGGCAAGACGTAAATTTTTGTATCAAAATAGTGTACCTGTATCAAAAATAAAAACACATTTAAATTGTTACTGTGCACAATGCACAACAGAGGACAGATGGGGCAATGCATGCCTTCAATAGAAGAATGTAAAGGGTAATCACACAGTCAAAAATGTAAATGCCTAAAACACAACTAAAACAATTACAATGAATGTTTAAAACAGTCTGTAGCGCAGAGAAACATAGAGATTATCATCTCCCTCTTTATATGACCTTCCAATGTGGAGAGGGTGGTGATCATCAAGAGAGTTCACATCAACTACATCAAGCTCAGATGCAGGATACACACAGTAGGAAAAATAGTGTCTTTCAAATCCTACAGTATCATACTTCCTCACAATCAGTTTGACAGAGGATTCCACTGATAGAATGCTCTCTATCATAGCAAACTGAGGTTCACCATCACAAGAATGAGAGACTAGAAGAGACATTCCAGGCCTGTATTCAGTGCCCCTCCATCTCACCCATGATGGAACATACACTTCAGTAAAGAGTGGCATGTCAAATTTGTGCTTGATGCGGTCATAACCATCAATACAGCCCAACAGATTTGTGCATCCTGCACCAACTTCTACATTGTGGGTGAACAAATTACCCGAGAGGAGATGGTAACAAAGTAGCATCTGATGTCTGTAAGCCATTGTTTTGCAGATGTTGCGAAAGTTACAAGTAACATGGCTGAGTCTTTTGAAAAAGCCATGTTTGGCCTCAAATCGCATAGCCCACAACAGAACCACAGGTCCCAACTTCCTGATTGCACCAGGATAATGGACCATAAAGTGGTGTTTTGGTTTTAGGTGCCTACTAGGGTAAAGCTCCAGAAAAAGACTGTGGTGCTCCTGGATGAGGTAACCCAAGAAAATGGATGCTTCTTGTGTTAGTGATGGAGAAAAAATGAACTCCATGCAACTCAGTAAAAGAAGAAGCAACTCCCAGTATTGGTTACCCTCTGGGATAAGGTCACCAATGGCAAGAGGAAGTAATCTTAACAGACACCAGGTCTGTGATGCTGTTTGCCTGAGAGCTCCATCTGGGGTTTTGAGCTCATGTGATTTAATGAGGGAAGGCTTGTTATGACTGTCAATGAATCCATAATCAAAACTTGTAAGCCTGTAGTTGATCTGATCTAGGGTTATAAGCTTTTGCTCAATAAGAGAATTGAGAACAAGCTTGACTTCATATCCACCAATTCCTTCCAGAATGTCATGCATGATATCTGGTGTAACATTGTCAACCACTTTGTAGAACTCCAGCCTGTTAAGTGCACTCTCTCGCTTGAGACCAGTCTCTGTTGGGTTATTGAGACACAAGTCTGCTTGATAGTTGAGGTTATTTCTCAACAATGATTCATCCTCAACAGTTTGCACATGAAGGATTTCCTTTTGGACACGGCACCAGCGGCACACACTTTTCGCATTAAAGCTTTCTGTGTAGCCAAGGACAGCATTGAGCCCCAAGTTATCACCACAAATCTGGGCAATTCCAACCTTGACTACTTCCTGAAAACAAGGCGTGTCAATTTGAAGTCCATTAACTTCCAGACTTCGGATCTCATTCACAACTGGCTCCAAGACCACATCTATGCCATAAGTTTTGACATCATCTGTCTTGTACACTGCCAACAGAAAGTGGGCACTGAGACTGGAAAGAAACTCTGGTGGCAAGCATTTCAATGTGAAATAAAGGAACCCTAATTTGTGGACAGATGTCTTTGATCCCAAAGGATTTACTGTCTCACATTCATCACAGTAAAGCAGAAGTGGAATTGCAAACTCTTTGGAAAAAAGAGAACTCGTCTTGAACATGGTGCCATCCCTAAAATCCTGGAGAGCACAAACTTCCTGCTCTCGCCATGCCAGTATTTTCTCCATAGTTCCTGGACTCTCAAGGACTAGCTTGAGCAAAGGGCCCAACGGCACACGCTGAAAGGAATCCCGAACAGCTACCTGCCTAACACATCCTGTTGATGAATCTGTCCTTTGAGTGAAGGAAAACCCAGGAAGAGGTTCCTCTACAGGTTGAACAAAGTACCCAGTACTAGCAAAATATTTCATTTGCTTGTACTCAGATTCTAAATTCCTAAATGGCTCAGCAGCTGCTGCAAACTTCTGATCCAATTCATTACCCCCTGGGGTCTCAGCTTGTCCTATCTTTTTTAAGAAAGACATGGTGTTTTTCCTCAGACTACTCACTATGTCATTCACTAGGGTAGATGTTTGCTGAACAACATAAGTAACAGCTGTGAGTGTCTGTGACGAATTTGCCCTCAACTTAGCAAGAAAGAGTGCCACCCTATGCATTACATTACTTTCTTCCAATTCATCCCATTCCTCCACATCACATTCGGCTGCGGAGCAGTGCGCCTCACCGGCCACGGAGCAGTGCGCCTCACCGGCCGCGGAGCAGTGCGCCTCCTCACCGGCCGCGGAGCAGTGCGCCTCCTCACCGGCCGCGGAGCAGTGCGCCTCCTCACCGGCCGCGGAGCAGTGCGCCTCCTCACCGGCCGCGGAGCAGTGCGCCTCCTCACCGGCCGCGGAGCAGTGCGCCTCCTCACCGGCCGCGGAGCAGTGCGCCTCATTATGCTGTAGCAAATGCCTTGCAAATGAACGAATATAGCCAAAACTTCTACAACACCCAGCTTCGGCACACTGAAAGTATGTGCTAGAACTGTGTATATTATGGACTGCTCTGAGGTGCGCAAAAAGATGACCAAGATTACGACCTGCAAATGTACATCTAAAACAGGAATACCCCATTAGTAGACTGGTGTCTACTTACCTCGGTTAGTTTTCTGAGGTGTGACCTCAGTTTCAGTCTGGGTCCAATTACTGGAACTAGCGCCGCAATGGAAGCATCATCCAGTAATATAAAACTCTCCTTGTCGATTTCTTCAACTAAGAACAAGTGTGCACGCAATAAAAAAAATAAAAAAAGACAACAACAAATCAATGCTTTTGCAGAACTGAAATTTTTACATATGGTAAAAATATGGGTCCCTGAAGAAAAAGGTTGGGAACCACTGAGCTAGATTAAATTGTTTTTAACTTTTAAATATTTGTATATGTTTTTTAATTAAACATATTTCACATTTAAACTGTTAACACGCCCTGGCCCGCCGGTGTGCCAGAAAAATATAATATTTAATATCTGGCTGTGTTTATGAATAATTATGGGCTCAATATAGACACCCAATATGCCATTTTAAAGCTTAAAATCTCTGCTTTTCAGTTATTTAGCCATTTTGCTGTATCCCCTTTCAGAAAATAAACATTTAGGGCGAAATATGCCTTGTTTATGAAAATTATGAAACATTTGCGTTTTTCGTACGTCCATATTTGATCGAATGTGGACGCTATACACCATTCGAACCGTCTGCCCCTCCGGATTACGGAACTGTGCTCCGTTTTACTGTAGGATGTACGGTTCCTGAATTAGATCTTAAGCTCCAAGCCTATTTTTACTAATTTCCGCCTGAAATTACATACTCACGTTTGAAGGCTTTTCACTCTAACTTAAATAGTTCAGAGGCGATTTTATGAATTAATATTACTTAGAAGCCATTACAAAATTCATTTAAGACACTTTAATTATTCAATTGAACATGTAATGGCCAAAATATGGTAAAAACCAGAAACATTTTTAGGCGCTTTTCAGATTTTCTATTTTCAGACACATAAAATGAAATATTTATATGGCTGAATTGTTTTTGCAGCTCTATATTTTGTTATAAAGTGTTTACATTCGTTATATAAAATTATAAACTGCTCCCTTTCACTGGTTAGATATTAGTGTGATCTGAACCTGTAATGGTCTTTTCTTTCTCCAAAGGACTGTAAACTTAATAAGAATAAAAACTACTAATTTTATACTTTATTTTGCAGTAAAGAAGTTGTTTTTGTATGTTCTACTCCTGATAGAAAGATAATTGTGCGGTGTTTCTTTAAAAGTGCTCCCCCGCCCTCAGGAAAATCTCTTGCTCTCAGTGTCTCTGGGTCTTATTTACATATAGTCATGTCTGTTGATTCATTAGATATGCAGAAACTCGTGGAGAGTCCAATAATACGCAATTAATAAAGCGTTAAAGTTTATATAAAATGTTTTCCTGCCTCAAATTATTTCAAGCACAGGTTGAACATAAATGAGTATTACTGGCGACTGGATTGATGGATTTTGGAGGCATTTTGAAGGTAATCGCTGGTGGGGCTTGGGTGTGTGTGAGGAGTGTCCTCAGCTCACCCCGCAGTGTAAAAAAAGCAGATGTAAACTGTATACACACAGTGTAACGCACTCTTTCGGCTCTAATGTCCGCATTTGATCAAATATGGACTTACGAAAAACGCAAATATTTAAAAAGATATTCATAATTTTTTATAATGATTCATAATGATTCATAATTTTTATAAACAAGGCATATTTCGCCCTAAATGTTTATTTTCTGAAAGGAGATACAGGTCAATCTGGAGGGCCAGGGCGTGTTAAGAGGTTAACCATGTATTTCACATTCAATATTAAAAATAAGACTGGTGAAACTCCCCTTAACATTTAACATGAAAATTCTGCTGTACCTTTGTTCTAAAAAAACAGAAAAGTTCTCTGACTTTAGATCAAACCTTTTCTCATACTTTGCTGCAGACTCATCCATTCTGACCATCATGAAATCAAATACTTTCAAGTTATTTTTATGAAGGTTAACTTACGCTCAAACCTGGGAATCAGAGAGTCCAGTTTCCACTCTTTCAGTTTCTCCTTCACAAATGTATCCATGAAACAGAACAGAACTGAAGAAAAAGAAAATATGTTTTAACAAAACCACAATAATTAACAGCATTTCATTTTATTAAGTGGAACCCAGCAGATTGTTTATCCTCAAGTTAGATTTTTAGAAGCAAGGACGATAAAATGGCGCCTAAAGAAGCTAGCTAGCTACCCAGATAATTAGCAGCAAGGACGATAAAATGGCGCCTAAAGAAGCTAGCTAGCTACCCAGATAATTAGCAGCAAGGACGATAAAATGGCGCCTAAAGAAGCTAGCTAGCTACCCAGATAATTAGCAGCAAGGACGATAAAATGGCGCCTAAAGAAGCTAGCTAGCTACCCAGATAATTAGCAGCAAGGACGATAAACTGGCGCCTAAAGAAGCTACCTAGCTACCCAGATAATTAGCAGCAAGGACGATAAAATGGCGCCTAAAGAAGCTAGCTAGCTACCCAGATAATTAGCAGCAAGGACGATAAAATGGCGCCTAAAGAAGCTAGCTAGCTACCCAGATAATTAGCAGCAAGGACGATAAACTGGTGCCTAAAGAAGCTAGCTAGCTACCCAGATAATTAGCAGCAAGGACAATAAAATGGTGCCTAAAGAAGCTAGCTAGCTACCCAGATAATTAGCAGCAAGGACGATAAAATGGCGCCTAAAGAAGCTAGCTAGCTACCCAGATAATTAGCAGCAAGGACGATAAAATGGCGCCTAAAGAAGCTAGCTAGCTACCCAGATAATTAGCAGCAAGGACGATAAAATGGCGCCTAAAGAAGCTAGCTAGCTACCCAGATAATTAGCAGCAAGGACGATAAAATGGCGCCTAAAGAAGCTAGCTAGCTACCCATATAATTAGCAGCAAGGACGATAAACTGGTGCCTAAAGAAGCTAGCTAGCTACCCAGATAATTAGCAGCAAGGACAATAAAATGGTGCCTAAAGAAGCTAGCTAGCTACCCATATAATTAGCAGCAAGGACGATAAACTGGCACCTAAAGAAGCTAGCTAGCTACCCAGATAATTAGCAGCAAGGACGATAAAATGGCGCCTAAAGAAGCTAGCTAGCTACCCAGATAATTAGCAGCAAGGACGATAAAATGGCGCCTAAAGAAGCTAGCTAGCTACCCAGATAATTAGCAGCAAGGACGATAAAATGGCGCCTAAAGAAGCTAGCTAGCTACCCATATAATTAGCAGCAAGGACGATAAACTGGCGCCTAAAGAAGCTAGCTAGCTACCCAGATAATTAGCAGCAAGGACGATAAAATGGCGCCTAAAGAAGCTAGCTAGCTACCCAGATAATTAGCAGCAAGGACGATAAAATGGCGCCTAAAGAAGCTAGCTAGCTACCCAGATAATTAGCAGCAAGGACGATAAAATGGTGCCTAAAGAAGCTAGCTAGCTACCCAGATAATTAGCAGCAAGGACGATAAAATGGCGCCTAAAGAAGCTAGCTAGCTACCCAGATAATTAGCAGCAAGGACGATAAAATGGCGCCTAAAGAAGCTAGCTAGCTACCCAGCAAGGACATTAAAAATTGCAATACAAAAAAGAATAGCCAAGATATAAAATAATGCTAGGTTTGTGAAACCTCTTTCTTAAAAAGCACAGGTTAGCTAGCTAGCTAACCTAGGTAACTTATGTGTAGGCTTAATTACAGACTCATATTATATTGTTACCTCTGTGTCCCTTATAACACAGTAAATTGTCAATATAGAGCACAAAAATGTTAGTTTTTCAGTAGTACATAATAACTTGCAGTGGTTTTAAGTAAGTGAGGTGTAGAAGTAACTTAGCTTAGCTTAGCTAGCTAGCGTTAGTCAGCAAAATATAATTATCTAGCTGGCTAGCTAACCTGTAGTGCAGCTAACATAACAGTTACTAATTTGATGTTAAACAATATAAAGTTAATTCCACACAAGCAAATTTATATATTTTTCCGTCATTGCAACTTACTCATCCAGACGAAGATGCTGTGTCCAAAGGTTTACCTAGCTCGCTAAGGCTGCAGAAATCTAACAGGCTAATTTACGTAAGTTACAATGCTTTTAATACGTTTTTAACCTCAAATTGTGAGGGAGAATGAAACTAAACACCTTGTGCCTAGTATAAAATCAGTATATTTGAGCAAAAAGTCAAGATTAATCACTTTACTTACTTATTTCTTTCGGCTGAGTACTTTTCCTCTTTCAGCGGGAGGGAAATGGTGTGGCGGGTGTCCAGGGCGTGGCGGGGAGGGGCAGGGAGGGGCAGGACGGGACGTGGCGTGCTTGACGTGCATGTTCCCTCTCAGGTCCGCACTGCAAACCCAGCAGTGCTGGGTTTTTTTAAATGACCCAACAAACGAAAAAATAACCCATATTTTTCACCCAAACTCAGTAACATAGCAGCTGGGTAGTTTAAATAACCCAGCATTTTTTAGGGTGTGGGGATTACACATACTTTTGCAGAAGTTGAAGTATCAACTCAAATCTTTACTTAGGTAAAAGTACAAAAGTATTGCTTTTAAAACGACTTAAAGGTATAAAAATAAAAGTAATGTAAGGGAAAGAAATTGACTTTATAAACAGAAGCCTTGGCTGCACTACATGAACCTATATTGCACAACCACCAATTACTAGTTGCCTGTAAGTATTGTAATAAAAAAAATATTAAAAACTTGTCAAATTTACAGCCCACACAAGCTCTCCAAACAAACTTACAACACTGAATCATAGCCTTGATCTAGCAAGCAGACCTTGGCAAGTACCAAGACACAGCAAACATTTTAAATTCACCATTTGTGCATCACTAGGTTACCACAAATTGTGTCCACTATTGACTGTAGGAAACATTCAGTTTACCTCCGAAAAGAGTTGTTTTTACATACAACCATTCCGAAGCCTCTCGCTGCAGCTGGCGACGCATTATTGTCAGCGCAGTTCACTCAGAATGCTGTGTATCTACTTCTTGTGTCAAGAATCAAAACACTGCAGCGGCGTGTTTGTTTTTATAGCCACGTGACATCACAGGGTCCGCGATGTGACTATCGCACATGCGCACATCGCAATGTCTATGCTTAAACAATATATCGTGCATCCCAAGGGCATAGCATCAAATCTTTCATCATGCAGGAACTGCTGATACAATCCAGCCACATGAGGTCTAGCATTGTCCTGCGTTTGGAGGAACCGAGGGGCCACTGCACCAGCATATGGTCTCACAATGGGTCTTAGGATCTCGTCTCGGTACCTAACGGCACGCAGGCTACCTCTGGCGAGCACATGAAATGCCTCAAAGAAATGCCTCCCCACACTATTACTGACCCACTGCCAAGTCAAGCAGTTATTATTGTCAATACTGCATATGTACAGGACATACAGACAATTGACATTCAGTTGCTCTCCTTCCCAGGATGATGAGTGACTGTGTGTTGGGGGCAGCATTGGGATGGGGGGGTGGAGCAGGGTGAGAGTTCAGCCAGAAAGCATAGGTACTGAAGTGGTCTGTGGTCCCCACCTGCAGAACGACTCCTTTGCTGAGTATGTTTTGTTAATTGAAATTGATTGTCAATCAGTGTGGACAGTTCATTTCAAAGAAGTTTGATTTACTTGGAGTTATATTGTGTTTAAGTGTTTCTTTAATTTTTTTTGCATATATATAATCACTATTTATAATGGTATTATTTGCCGTCCAGATGCACTTGAACTCCATATAAGAAATTTAGGTGAAATCAAAATAAAGGTAAATATAGTGTTGAACCGTTTGTAGTTTCATTTTTAGTATGGAAAAAAATATTTTGTTTTAGGTAATATCGCCCATCTCTATGTGAAATGCTGAAAAACACTTCATGGGTTTAAATAGTCATATCGCTTTTCAAATCTACAGTCTTTTATTTACTAAATGTGTAGCTACACTTCCAAGACAACTAATAAGATGTGATGATATTTAAGGTGGAATTGAAAATTCAGGGAAAATGTTAATTCATTAGCTAGAGTGAGCGTAAAATGAGTAAAAACAAGATACATTTTGTTCAGATAGCTGGTTTACTGGTTAATGTAGCTGGTTCATTTATATAGAGATGATGAAATTGTGGGTAACGTTAGTTTCTGTAAAACTGCAGCAGGTCTTGGAGCTGCTGCTCTGAATCTGCTGGTGTAGAGCTTCTGCTGCTCTCTGGCTCTGCAGGTGAAGTTGGGCTTCGACCCGATGCTGTGAGAGGCCACCGCATCCACTATATTGATTTAGTAAACAAATCAGTTAAGCCATAGACATAAATCTTTCAAAAGTTTCATATTTGTTTTTTATTTTTAAACGATTTTGACCTACATATTAAAAAAAAAAACGCCTTCAGTTCAGGAGTGCATAATCACTGTCAGCCTGAAGCTAATGTGGTGGAAAATAATGAACTGTTATCAGGGATAGTAAAAAATCAGGTTTGTGAAGCATTGATTTAGATTACTGTCTTTCATTTATATGTGTGGAAACTTTTATAATTAAATTTTCTGTTTACATCCTTTTAATTAAGAACGTCTAATTCTCACTGAAATATTGAAAAACAAATGAAAATTTACATTTTAAAATCTAATAATTGACCACTATTAAGAAAACAGTAAATAATAAGCAAATCATATCGTGTGACACTGGCAGCCAGGTTGCTTTCTATAACTTTGAATATAGAAAGTGAAGAATAGAGATGTACAGCAAGTCAGGAAATTACAGATAAAGATATTTATAAGATAAAACGAGACACCTTTATTGTAAACAAAAAAGAATTCAACATAGTACAGTATTAATAGTATGGATTAGTGCATTTCAGTGTAAAGTGAGATACTAAAGTAGTAGTCAAACATGGTATTCAGTAGTGGACAGCAGCAGAGTTTATTCTACATATATTTTGCGGCTGCAGCCTGCTGACAGTCTACTGCAGAACGAGCTAAACTTCATATTATAATGTGTGTAGCGGGCAGAGGTGTGGGGAAGGTTTTAATGATTATTTTCTAATGCTGCTGCCCCAAATATTCCTCTAGGTTAGGTGTAGAGGGGAGGACTTTTATTTTGACAGCCATCGATTGGCAGAGCGTTACCTCATGCTGCTTGTAGTCTCGCGGGACCTGCACAAAGTAGCATTTGGTCTCGTGGCGGCAGGTACAAGCTCCGGTCGGGAAAGCTTTGTTTTAAAATAACTCATTGGAAGACAGTTTTATCGTGCTTATTGACTGGAAGAGACTAAAGGAACACATGGTGGATTTTTCAATGGGCACTGTGTGTGTGTGTGAAGAATAGATATTTTAAGCAGGTATGGCTTGGTGTTTTTAATATTATATTGTGGTAGTTTGAACTGCAGTGGATTTAATTACTAGCTTTAGGTGGTGTACTGGGCATAAATATTAGTATCTATTAAAAGCTTAAGTTTACTCGTAATTTTCAGTTTATTAAAAGAAGATCTGTTTTATTTCAAAGTGAATGTGGGAGCACCAGGAATCAGCTGGGGGTGTGTAGCTGCTGAGTGGTGGGTAAAGTTTGTTTTACTTAATTACTCCATGTGACATAGGTAGCTAATTGTGTGTTCATGCTTTTATATAGTGTTTGCCTTGATGCTGAAGGTGCTGTGAAGGAGATTGAGTTCTGGCCTTCACATTTACTACTAATTGGTATGTATTATCTGACTGGTTACTTATTTATGTAGTAAACAGTAGCTAACACAGTGAATAAGTGGAGTGGTACAGCCATTGATAGTAGCCACTGTTTTTCTTCCCTCTGTTTTTTTAGTGTATTGGCTCTGCATTAATTAATTTTTAGAGTTTAAACTAAAATGAAATTAAGTTAATATAAATAAATATAGACTATAGACCCAGGGTTGCCCTAGTCCATCATACCATATTTATCTGGTGCCTTCCAGTATAGCTTCAACGTGTGCTTTAACCTCTTACTGCAGAAGCGCCCTCTAGCAGGCCTGTTCTGACTGTGTAAAGTAGAATGCTTAAGAGCGCCAAATATTCTAGACACACCGACCAACTAACCCACTCATATTCTTTAGTAACTACTTTAACTACCTGCATGCAAATTTACAGTCATCTACATGAAACCAGTTGCCAGAAATCTCTTAACTGAAAACAGCCTGTTTTTTTTTACATTGTTTACATGGGAACACGCCTCCCCAAAAAATAGCCTTATAAAATATTATTAGTATGTAAAATAACATTAGATTACATTATAGAAAATTCACTTACTATCACAGCATCCACAATACAGCACTGAACCGCAGAAAAAATATCCATAAAGTCCTTTATTCTCCTGCTCACTTCTCCTTACAAACACGCGTTTAGTTTCAGCACAACCGCAACGTCATATTCTCAAGCTGCTAGCGACCACACAATGTAATGTTTTCACATAAAGTTGTACGTGAATACAAAGTTAAGGATGTCCTCTTCTAGATTCTGTGGTGTTTATTGTTCCACAAACCACTATTTTTCTTGAGTGATCGTCAGTTCCTGTGTGCCTTATTACATTTCAATTAAGCAGGTTGTTAAGTCATCAAATAAGGTACCAGGGGTCACATGTGTATGGATTTAGAATGGGACAAAATAATAGAAGCTTTTATGGTAATATAAAGGTGTCCCAATATTTTCTATATAGTGTAACTGATTTAGGTAGTTCTCTTCAGTCAATTGACCAGCTTTTATTTTAATACACTAAATTATTTCTTTTTTTTTCTTTTCAGAAATTAAAATATTATAGGATTTCTCCTGAAATCTATGAAAGAGGTGAAGCACAAGCCATCCTGAAGAATCTCCAGAACACGCAGAAATTGTTTGATACATTTAACAGACAGAGGAAACCAAGTCCCAACATGGAGAAACATCAGCACTCTGTCAAGAGTTTCACTAAACAGAGTGATCTCAAACTGCATCAGCGCATTCACACAGGAGAGAAACCGTATCACTGCTCAGACTGTGGGAAGAGTTTTACTGAAAAGAGTAATCTCAGAAGACACCAGCGCATGCACACAGGAGAGAAACCCTATCACTGCTCAGACTGTGGGAAGAGTTTTACTCAAAAGTTTGAGCTCAAAAATCACCAGCGCATTCACACAGGAGAGAAACTGTATCACTGCTCAGACTGTGGGAAGAGTTTTAATCAACAGAGTCATCTCAAAAATCACCAGCGCATTCACACAGGAGAGAAACCGTATCACTGCTCAGACTGTGGGAAGAATTTTACTGAACAGTGTACTCTCAAAATACACCAGCGCATTCACACAGGAGAGAAACCGTATCACTGCTCAGACTGTGGGAAGAGTTTTTCTACACAGAGTAATCTCAAAAAACACCAGCGCATTCACACAGGAGAGAAACCGTATTACTGCTCAGACTGTGGGAAGAGTTTTACTCAACAGAATCATCTCCAAAAACACAAGTGCATTCACACAGGAGAGAAAACTATCCCAAATTTGTTCCACGGCAATTAAAAGTGCAAATCCTAAATCTTTCAGACAGAACACCTTATCCTACACTAATGTATTACTCTATCACTTGGGACTCGTTTCACCAGAAACAAATATGAACTGAATTTAACAATCGATTTTACAGGTTCAGCAAAATTATTCTTATCCAGGGATGATGTTTATTGAATTTCCTGTTATGTTTTCTTGAATGTTCGATATTCCAGAACATTCTTCGTGAGACAGAGCTCAGTTTTTAGGGTAGTTACAGTAAGAGTTCAGTTCTGAAGAAGGGAATGTCATTCAAGTTTGAACTACGGCATTGCCAGAGCTTGCTCCAGACATTAGATTAGCATTAGATTAACATAGTCTTTAACATTTAGATGTCATAGTTGTTGGGAGTAGAGTAGGATTCTTGCAACTAAATGATTTTGTTGCTGGAACACCCACTACACCCACTTTACCTATTTTTGGTGGCCTAATGTAATTTAATAACTTCCCCCACCTGAACACACACATACCGCAAACCCCATCCAGGATGCACTGGAATTAGAATAAAATCCTTTGTAAATGACATATTTTACTTTTTCATCTCTCCAGTCCTCTCAAGAGACCTAAATGCTAGTTGGGTAAACCTTGTAAATATTTTGACATTCCTCCAGCAAACAGTAATTCAGACAACCGTCAAACTTTGGACTTCTACGACCTTAAATAGTCACCATCTGTGATTGTCTCCCAAATTAGGTGGACCAACAGTGCCATCACCAGGACGAAGACCGACTGCCATTATAATACTATATAATTCAACTTTCTAAAATCCACAGAAACGCAATCCGCAAAGAGTTACTGCAATTTAAGAGTTTATGCTTGGTTATTCCTGCAAAGCATTGAGAAAATAAGACTCATTTAGTTAAAAGAAATGTTCAAAGCTTTGGATTCCATTCCCAGCCTTGTAAGCTGAAATTCTGTGGTGTAAACTGATCTCTCTCACACCCGTCATGAATTCTGATCAACAGGCCAGGCGAAGAGAATTTCTCACAAAGAAGAACAAATAAGAATTTACATTAACTAAATAAAAAGTTATTTTACAGAATATTTACTAAATAATATGCCACTTCTGGTATATGGGTATAGATGCTGTCCTGATAAAATTTTCATACACAGTCAAGTCTGAATCAACAAGGTTTAACTAGCATTTGATAATTTTGCTTTATTTTGTTATTAGTGGTTTAACAATGTTTGTATTATCATTTCAATTATTTAATTGGGTTGAGTGACTCTTTGTTTTCTTTTTGACAAGGTACCATCCTTTGTTTCTAATTTCAGGATTATCTTGAATGTTACCAACCTATTTGAAGGAAAAACATATAATTTACATTTATTGTGATTCAATTCTAAGATTGTTTTCCTTGAATTAATCCTCATGAATTGGTATGCTGAATATTGTATTTTGATCCACTGGTTGATTAAGTTTTCTTTTGGTTTGGTCTATTAATTAAAAAAATATGAAATCTCAGAAATTGCTCCGAACCCAATGAAAACACAGACACGTAGGTTGCTCCTTTCCCAAAGCCCACAGAGCCAATGGTAGCCTTAAGGTTAAAACAGATTCAGTCAGAGAGTGACAGACAGAGTAGCGGTGGAGAATGAAAGTGGAGAGTGTCCAGGATTACGGATGGATCAGTTCAGTTCAGCCTTGAGTGGTAGTTGAGGAGTTTGAAGTTTAGCTCCTTTAGTTTAGTTTAGCATTTTAGCTTCAGTTTAGCGTTAGCTTAGCATTCTTAGTGCAACTCATTTAACCTTCTTTAAGCATATTAATACTAGCTTTCTTAGTTAAGACAACTACATCAGTTTTACGATCTATGAAGCCACGCATTATGCATACCAAGTTTCAGCTGAGTAGAGACCATCAGGCTCAACCCAGAAGCCACCAGTCCGGAAGCGACCAGCAAGCCAGCTGAGAGCGAAGGGATTTTCCCGTGGGTTCTGAAGGGACTCCGTGCTGACACCAGGAAGTCAAACCATCTTGCAGACAGACTCACGTGATTCTTTCTCAGGGTGAAGAAACAGACGACCACGCTACAGACGGACGGCACCAATGCAGGCCCACTTTAACATCTCAGAGTAAGGCGGAGCTGGCAAATTGTTTTGGTTTGGTTGAATCCTTTATAAATCTCCCTGTAGTAAAGATAACTTCTTTTCAGTTGTTTGGTTGTGAATAAGAACTGGCTTCATAGACTTAAAATAACTTAGTTCATCCTTTAGAAATCCCCACTTAATAATTTTCATTAATCTGACAAGTCATTCCTTTCTATACCGATATTATAACATGTTTTTATTTTCATTCTCATTTACCTTCATACACTGTGATTTGATATCTAATGGCTACATTTTTGACATTTTAATGGGTTATTAACTCATATCTGTGTGATTTAATAAAATTCTTTTTATATTACAAAACCTGTAATTTCAGTGTGTTTTCTGGATAACTTGGTTATGAAAATGACTGTTCCTGGTAGAAGAAGACACATCCCTGAAATGTCTTGTGTTACTAATTAATTGATTATTAATCTAATTTAATTAATTTAACATCTTAATTAGCACCAGGTATTAAACTGCTGAGCTCACTACACTGAACAGATTTCAATTTAGTTTCGCATTATATACATGTAAGAATGCATGAAAACATTCTGCCAGATTTCTGAAGCTTTTTATAAAAGCACTTCATCAATATCTGCTTCTTGGCACCCTCCAGTATCACAATTTTTTTGATGTCCATACAGTCTTAGGACATACAGGTGCTGGTCAACGAATTAGAATAATTTGAAATAGTGCAATCATGAAATTCTTTGAATGCATTTTTTGTGCAGAAAGCAAATCAGGTGTTCACCGCACCTGTCCTACTCGTTAGACTAATCACAGACTCGTTACCTGGAAAAAAAGTTTCTCAGCTGAGCTTTCCAAAAGGCCCATTTAGGCCATTTAACTGTGACACTGTTGTTTTATTGAATTAGAATAATGGAGAAACCGTTTCATTGAATTAGAATAAATGCTCGAATTTTTGTTTTCTGTGAAGAGTGTTCACTGTGCAGTATAAAGTCAGGGTTGAGTAGAATTTCTAAGTTGTAAAATCAATCATGGGTAAGCAGCGCGACCTCTCAACCGGAATAGTGGCTCAAATTCAAGCCCTTCGCCAACAAGGCTTGACCCAAACTAAAATTGCTGAGCAGCTCGGCATCAGCCAGTCTTCCGTCTGCAAAGCTCTCAAGAAAAACTGCAGCAAGCGCACCAACTGTTCCGGCGTCCGAAAAACTTCTGCTCGCGACAACAAGCAGCTGAGAAAGATCGCAGTCAGCAACCACTTCCGAGCTCACCGACTTGTGGAACAAGCAGACCGGCGCTGACGTCTCCAGATCAACCACTTACCGTCGTCTGCGCGAACTCGGCTTCAAATCTCGCGTTCCAGCAGTAAAACCGATGCTGAACAAGAAACAAATGGAGAAACGGCTGAAGTGGGCCAAAGAACACGGGGAGTGGACTGCTGAAGACTGGCAGAAAGTGGTCTTCAGTGACGAATCACGCTTCTGCATCTCCTTCGGTGACCAAGGTCCTCGTGTCTGGTGTCGTGGTGGCGAAACCTACAACCACGAGTGCGTGAAAAGATCCGTCAAGTTTCCCCAGAGCGTTATGGTCTGGGGATGCATGTCCGCTCGAGGTGTAGGGGAAACTCTGCTTCCTCAAGAAGACTGTCAATGCTGCCGTATATCAAGATGTTCTGGAAACGTTCCTGATTCCGACTGTTGAGGAACAGTTCGGCGAAGAAGACTTCATATTTCAACAGGATCTTGCACCGGCTCATGCGGCAAAGTCGACCAAAGATTGGTTCACTAAAAAACAGCTTGAAGTTTTGGCATGGCCGGCCAACTCGCCTGACCTCAATGTCATTGAAAACCTTTGGGCCATCGTCAAGCGGAAAATTCGCGACAGAAAGCCTACTACGCTGGACCAACTGAAGCAGAACATCGCCACTGCCTGGGAAGCTGTGAGTGCGGAAACTTGCGACAAGCTGGTCAAATCGATGCCGCGGAGACTTCAGGCAGTCATACAAGCCAAGGGGGCAGCCACAAAATACTGAGAAAGTGATGATTGTAATTATAATAAAAATTATTCTAATTCAATGAAACAGTTTCTCCATTATTCTAATTCAATAAAACAACAGTGTCACAGTTAAATGGCCTAAATGGGCCTTTTGGAAAGCTCAGCTGAGCAAATTTTTCCAGGTAACGAGTTCTGTGATTAGTCTAACGAGTAGGACAGGTGCGGTGAACACCTGATTTGCTTTCTGCACAAAAAATGCATTCAAAGAATTTCATGATTGCACTATTTCAAATTATTCTAATTCGTTGACCAGCACCTGTACAGTTTACAAGACAAACAAAGAGGATAGAAAGATGAGAGCACGTTCTGGCTCTCATTTTCTTTACAACCATATTTATACCACTTTCTAGGAGGGACAGACATTCTAGAAACATCCATACTGTTACAGTCATCTCTTATTTGTGCCTAGTCATAAAAACGTGACCAAAGTGTTGAGTTGATGTTCTAAATTTTAGGGTGTCATGTTCTCTTAGAAAGGAAGTAAAACTAAGATTAAAGGGTAAAGTCTGGAACAGATCATTAAACGTGTGATCACGCAGGACACAGCAAATAGGGCATGTTCTAAGTTCTAGCGCCTCTAATTTAATTTGATTGGTTGTTTCTCTGAATCAATCACTTTTCTTTCTGCCCTCAGAAAACTTTAGTGTAAGTAAAACTCCCATCTGCCCATTTCACAGCTTCTGCTCGGATAAAAGACTCAAAGACACCTCTGCTTCTTATTAGAAAGCCGTTACAAAACCTTTTATTTTATTTCATTACTTTTATTATATTTATTTCACATCTAAATCTAAATTTTTTGAAAAACCTTTATTTTGTTTTTGCTTCTATATTGGACATTGTCCGATCCAAACAGCATAAAAGTACTTGCACTATACTAAAATATTCTTATTTTTTACATTTCTTTTGGTCAATTTTGACCACACGTCAAATTAAAAGCCCTCAAAATAACCCACTCTCATTTTTTGGCAAGTCTGTGCCTGAAGAAGATTCAGTTTAGAACCAAAACTTTGCAACAAAGGGGGGACAAACCTCTTAGCCAACCAATTTGGCCATTCAACATGGGGGTCCAAACAGGCATGAACCTCATCCCCATCATGGGAGGGGAAATACACCAACTCTTACTGCACCTGTAGGGAAGAAAAGCAAAAATACAATTAATTAAGAAAAAGTAAACACACTAAAATAAACCACATGAAAAAAGCACAGAATACAAGAATTTTAGCACACTGATGAAACACTTATTTAATCTAATACGTGCAGACCACCACCAGGAAAATGTGGCACTGCAGTCTTAGGCTAGGCCAGTCATCCCCGTGGGGTCCAACTCCAGATGGAGATGCAGAGCTATAAAGGCAGCAGCGGACACATTTCCAGGGGCAGTTATCTGAATCCAATGATTAATTTTTCCAAAAGCCTCAAACTGGAGGAACAGGAAATACTGACAGGTCTTAATAATCCTCCTCCTTTCACCCAAAAATCTCTCTTAGGTTCCTAACACAATTAGAAAAATCATAAGAGCGGACAAATATGCAGTTAAAAAACTCACCCTGGAACAATAATGAACCCCCTAACCTCAAACTAGCGGAGCAGCAGTCCCTACTACAATTACGCTGTGATAATCCATTATCATCAAACCCGCTGATAAAGGCAGCGCCACAGTAATTATGGATAGGGACGCCTATATAGAGGAAGCAGAAAGACATTTAAATCAGGAGGAATATTATAAAGAACTCCCTGCACCTATTTTTCTAGAGAGTTGTTACTGTGCACTGGCTGCTTTACTATCTGTGGCTTTCTCTGCATTGCTACTGTGCACTCTCACTGCTTAGCTATAAGTGGCTTTCTTTGCACTGCTAGTGTGCACTCTCTCTGCTTTACTATCTGTGGCTTTCTCTGCGTTGTTACTGTGCACTCTCTCTGCTTTACTATCTGTGGCTTTCTCTGCACTGCTAGTGTGCACTCTCGCTGCTTTACTATCTGTGGCTTTTTCTGCACTGCTAGTGTGCACTCTCTCTGCTTTACTATCTGTGGCTTTCTTTGCATTGCTAATGTGCACTCTCGCTGCTTTACTATCTGTGGCTTTCTCTGTGCTGCTACTGTGCACTCTCTCTGCTTTACTATCTGTGGCTTTCTTTGCATTGCTAGTGTGCACTCTCTCTGCTTTACTATCTGTGGCTTTTTCTGCACTGCTAGTGTGCACTCTCGCTGCTTTACTATCTGTGGCTTTTTCTGCACTGCTAGTGTGCACTCTCGCTGCTTTACTATCTGTGGCTTTCTCTGTGCTGCTACTGTGCACTCTCGCTGCTTTACTATCTGTGGCTTTCTCTGCGCTGCTACTGCGCAAGCTCTTCTTTACTTATTTGGCTCTTGCTGCTGCTACTGCGCACACTCTTCTTTACTGGCTCTCGCTGCTTCTGAGTGCTGTTGAGGTGTTTTATCCACACAGAGCGCTTACTAACTGAACCGGTTCTGCACGTTTAATCTCTCCGTACCCGGGGACACAGAGCCGCTCAGCGGGAGGGAGTAGCGGGATCTGCCCGAAGGCTAGCGGGCTCTGCTACTGAGTCCTTAGTGCCACTGTAAGACCTGGTCGCTGCGAGCATTAAGCTAACGGGTCAGAAAAAGCCAGAAACACAGCAGCGGCATGGCGTTTAAAACCTCCTTGCCCTGCAGTGGTAAAGCTTTAGTTCTGAACCGGTCCGTGAGCCCCGCACTTTGATGGTTCGCCATTTCCCACAAATCATAAATCGCGGGTTGTGCTGCTGTGAGCAAGTGGATTGACCTTAGTGGGCGGGGCTTATTTCCAGATGCCAATAACTGACTAGTCCCCACCTACCTGTTAAAACAGGGTCTCAACCAGTCCAGAAGCGTAGCTAAGAAAACAAAACTGAGCAAAAAAATACTGAAAGCACAAACACATTTCTTATAATCTAAAACACAAAACGGAATATTAAACTCTCCGTTTAATATTAAATATTCGGGTTACAGACATGATTTATTTTTTATATCAATAGTAGTCCTTTTGTTTTTAAATTTAAATTCTGTGGTTATGGATTATACTTTCGTTTCTCAAAACTTTTGTCCTAGTTTTGACACCATATTACTAAAGTTACTGCTTCATTACTCCACATGATGCTGCTATTATCAAGTGAATAGGGTAAACCTGCTGTGAAGAATATTAGTTGTTAAATTCTGTGAAACTGACACCAATAAATCCATTATTCCTGATATTTACTTGTTTAGAAGTATTTATCCTCTCCAGTAACACAGATGTTGGAGAATCACAATATCGTTTTTCACTCTACAATTTTAGTGTCCAATGCATGACTTGTTACCTGCAAAAAAGTAGCCCAAATAATACACACAGTCAATTTACAACATTATGACCACCTCCTTATTTCTACGCTTACTATTTTTATAGATCTACTTTAGATCTTTGTAGTTCTATAATTACAGACTGAAATCCTGTATCTGTTTCTCTGCCTTCATTATTATCCTACTTTCACCTAGGACTTCTGTACTTTAATACAATACAGATTAGCTATTATAGCATCCACTCATATCAGCACAACACACACTAACACCTCATACACCACCACCATGCTAATCCCTGCAGTGCTGAAAATAACCACCCACCACGCAAATAATAATAGCTGCTCTGTAGTGGTCTATACTGTGGGGTTCTGTGTACTGACGAAGAGTGAAAGAGTAAGGATAATAATAAAGTATACAGAGAAACAGATACAGAACTACAGAGTGTCCTATATGATCAGCGGAGCTAAAAAGATGCTCAGTGAGTGTATGGTCATAGGTGTATGGTGTATGGAGCTGGTCATAATATTCTGACTTGACTGCGTATAAAATGGTTAAGGGTAAATTAAATACATTCTTCCACAAAACAAAATTGGTACCACATTAATATAAGACTACCTTTATAAAGGGTTATAAATGGTTTACAATTAGTTTATTAATGGTTACTAATTAGGTTGTAAATGCCTTAATCAGGCATATATAGAAAGGGCAACAATATAGATGGCTGTGGGTTCACTATTTGGCAAACAATAGGTCTTTTTGTTGCCCTTTCTACATATGTGTTATAACTGATTATTAATTATTTTTAAGGCATTTACAACCTAATTAGTAACCATTAATAAACTAATTGTAAACCATTTATAAACCCTTTATAAAGGTAGTCTTATTGTAAAGTGGTACCACAAAATTAGTCCCTGTATGTGTATAGTGTATTTTTCCAGCATTATTTAACACTATGTTTTTCATAGCTAATTTCAACCCGGATGCAAGCCACTAGAGATGGGCCTGTTCCTGTTGGTGAACTGATCTTAGAAGAAGAGGGAAAGCACCACGAGGTGGCGCTGTGGAGAGAGGCAGCGCTGGCAGAACTTGCCCTCTTGCAGCTTACAGAAATTACACATCTGAATATTGTGAGGTAAATTATTACTGCAGCTGTTTAAAGGAGGTGGTGTTAATGTTGTTATGGTTGTGTGTTGAGTTGTTTCAAGGGCAAAGCAAACTCACATTGTTATACAAGATGTACACTGATTACTTTAGATTACATTAAAGTGTCATTTCTTCCGTGCTGTCCCAGGAAATATTGACAAATGAGAAATACTGTCATTTTTCGGTATTCAACTGTCTAATGGTGAAAACTGGAAAAAATATTTTTACTTGCAGAAACCAGAGAAAAAAACAGAAGTGGGATTGCGGTGGTTGGAGTCTCTGTGGGAAGCAACACCACTCTCCTTTTGACAGAAGATATGGAGGAGCTCATCGTTCCACACAATGTACTGATCAGCTAATTAAGCGCCTTCCAATCATCGTAAACATTTCCTATGAGGGAGGAGTTATTTGTTCTATTGGCAGCCCAGCCTTTACAGAGGCATAAGGCCTTAAAAATGTCTTTTCACATACAAATCCAGTTCTAATCTGACCCATAATCTGTTTGTTTTTCCATCCCCTGTTTTCTCCTTTTCAGTTTAGGGGAGAAGTTATATACATGGACTTGATTTGTAGTAAATAACGAGTATAAACTTTTGTTGAATAGCCCACCTCCGATCTCCCCCAACATTCCGAAATACAGTGCGATAGTTTATATACACAGATAGTTTATATACACAATACCTTCAGCTAGTCAAGCCACAATAAGTCAACTGACAAGAAATGCTTAAAAATGCATAAATATTATAGAGATATTTTCAGCAACAACTGGAAAGTTATGCATTTCCCCAACATTAATTTTCAGACCTTTCCTGGCTTAACTAAGACAAGGTACTGTGTGTATAAGAGTGCTTTAATAAACTAATCTGTAGGCACTGTGTGTATAAACAGTGTTTTTAATAAACTATCTGAAGGTACTGTGTGTATAAGAGTGCTTTAATAAACTAATCTGTAGGTACTGTGTGTATAAACAGTGTTTTTAATAAACTATCTGTAGGAACTGTGTGTATAAACAGTGTTTTTAATAAACTATCTGTAGGAACTGTGTGTATAAACAGTGTTTTTAATAAACTATCTGAAGGCACTGTGTGTATAAACAGTGTTTTTAATAAACTATCTGTAGGAACTGTGTGTATAAACAGTGTTTTTAATAAACTATCTGTAGGAACTGTGTGTATAAACAGTGTTTTTAATAAACTATCTGTAGGAACTGTGTGTATAAACAGTGTTTTTAATAAACTATCTGAAGGCACTGTGTGTATAAACAGTGTTTTTAATAAACTATCTGTAGGAACTGTGTATAAACAGTGTTTTTAATAAACTATCTGTAGGAACTGTGTATAAACAGTGTTTTTAATAAACTATCTGTAGGAACTGTGTGTATAAACAGTGTTTTTAATAAACTATCTGTGTACTTTTAAAGTTCTCACTGCCTTGCTTTAAATATCATCATCCTTGGAATTCTACCAGTGAAGTGTGGAGCTACTTTGAGTTTGTTGTTAATGGTGTAAAAATAGTGATTTTTTTTGTATGGGTTAAGCTATGCCCCTATCACTAGCATTGTGGTCTATTGGGAGCATTAGCTAACAGAGCTGTATTTCAGAATGCTGGGGAGAACAGAGGTGGGCTATTCAACAAATGTTTTTTGTTATCATCATTCACTACACCCTAAGTCCATTTCAGTTCAACCTTAACAACAAACTATTCTGCTATCTGAACTTTTTTTGTTCCATATTTTTCATTCTGTTGTTCACTTGTGTTTTTGCCTTGGAAAAGTGTTTATTTATTAAGCCAATTGCACTACCTCACATCATACTACACACACAGATGTTCATATCTATGTACAACAATGAAATACTTATATAATTAAATTGTTAAAATAAAAACACATTTTTGTGCATTATATTTATTGTTTTATTTTGTTCTTTTTTTGTATATTAAAAAAAGTTATTGCTGGAAATGAATCAATCTGCTGTCAACTTCAGGAAGCTTCGGTTGATTCATCACTTCAGAACAACCTCAATGTACAAAAGTTATAAGTCACTCAGATTTAGGAGACTCGGTTAGTCTTATTTAGAAAATGTTGACCAGATAATTATTAAAGCTTATAAACTGCAGTTTTAATCCATTTAAATGAGCTCTGGGTGTAACTCCAGCATCAGTAGCAGTAATGCTAGTAAATCTACTTAATACAAAACATTAGTTTTAGAAAATGGAAATATAGAGGTATGTTTTCTTTCCTATTTTAGTGAAATACTTTGTTCTACTTTGTAAAATTAAAGGAAAACTCCAGAGAAGTAGTTCTACAGTGTTTTAAATGAGAGTTTTAGCTGTTTAGCTCCATTCAGCTCCATGCATTGAGGACTCCCTCGCGGGCTCCCTCTAGCGGTGATGGGGTATACTGTGATATAGCGGGGGAGGGGGCGGGGCTCTACATAACCCGGATGACGCTGAGCTTCCGGGGTCTGTAGCTGGAGAGGAGGAAGAGCGGGATCAGCTGAACTACAGAAGGTATGGAGAAGTTTCTTTCTCTCTCTCTCTCTCTCTTTTTTCAACACGCTGTTCTACATTCACTCCTACACCAACACCACCTTCAGCACCTTCAGCATGTGCAGCATTTACACCACCAGCACTGGATCTTCTCCTAGCTCTGCTCAGCAGTCTGACTCTGACCCACAGACACAGGAGGGGGGTTTGAGTAGGGGGTCGTGGAGCTGGGGATGGGGGGGGCTTTACAGATCATACACAGGATAACGGAGCCTCACACTCCTGCCCCCCCTCCCCCACATCACTAATACACACCTGAGATAAATCAGTTCTGTGGAAATTCCTTTTTAAGTTTGTGTGATCAGTCTCTACACATTTCTTAGTTACACTAGTTTAGTTTAGTTTAGTTAATTTTCCTTTACTTAATCCGGTTCCACTGGTAAGTTGCTGGTAAGTCATGTGACTCTCCCGCCAAAATAAAAGTCCACTTGTAAAATATTAAATGTAAGAATGAAAGATTTAGTGATTATAGTGAGGAAAAGTTCAGGCAAGAAGAGGAATTTCACAAGTAACATTTATTAGCTTACTGATTTAACAGAAAACTTGCTATTTCACTGTAATAACAAACACAAATATTAGCAAATTACAACATCTTTAACCCCGTTAAACCATTACTGTGGAATACAGTCTCCAGCTGCTCTTTTGCTGATACTTTAATAATGATGATAATAATAATAATAACAAAAACATGAATTTGATAATAATAATAATAAGAAGAATCACACTTTGAGCAACTTGACAAAAATACACAATTAAACATTTGTGTAAGAGGTTAAAAAGACTACAAAAATAATTGAAAAAGAACTACATAAAATAATATGAATTCTTACAAATTGTTATAATTGTGTTAACCTTTAGTAAACAAAAGAGACTCTTATGTTTTACACTCCTGTTGGAGTTTGGTTGATGTGTTGTAACAGTAAAAAGGTCATTATTTTGCTGTGATTTTATTTTGATTACTACATAAATTTATATTTATTACTACAATTCCCTGCACCAACAAGGCAACTGCATGTTTTTTTTTATTAATTATCCCTCCGCGCCCCCCGTAGCTCCAGAGGAACTTGAATGCAGCTCCGTGAAAAAGTGCTGTTTTAAGCAAATATAAGGATTTTTGAGAAAAATTACTGGCAAAATGAGGTCTTATATCAGTTCTAGTCACTCTTCTGTGCATTTTTAGCGGGTATTGAAGCATATTTTGCCTAATAATTAATTATTTCTGCCCCGGTCGGGTTATCGGATCTATCGGATTTCCAAAAAACACATCTTGAACTCAGGAGCGCATATCACTGTTAGCCTAAAGCCAGTGTGGTGGAAAAAAATGAACTGTTATCAGGAGTTGTTAAAATGAAAAAATCAGGTTTGTGAAGCATTGATTTGGATTAATGTATTTGGTTAATGTGTGGAAACTTTTATAAATTGGTTTAAAGGAAAAAGCTTTGGACATCATCTGTCGTGATCAATGTAGAATGAATCAAGCATCGGCAATGTGATTCGAACCTCAAAGCTTCATATTAAAGGGTAACATCACTCACTTAGAATGACTTAGAATCTCTTCAGTTAATTGACCTGCTTTTATTTTAATATTCAATGGCATTTTTCTGTGTTTTTTTTCCAGAAATGAAAATATTTTCCTGAAATTCATCACCAACAACCAGGATATTTAACTAAGAGCAAAGTTAAACTGCTGAAAGAGGTGAAGCAGAAGCCTTCCTGAAGAATCTCCAGAACACGCAGAAACAGTTTGCTACATTTAAAAGGCAAATGAAGCCAAGTCCCAACATGGAGAAACATCAGCACTCTGTCAAGAGTTTTACTAAACAGAGTAATCTCAAAAAACACCAGCGCATTCACACAGGAGAGAAACCGTATCACTGCTCAGACTGTGGGAAGAGTTTTATTACACAGAGTAAACTTAAAATACATCAGCGCATTCACACAGGAGAGAAACCTTATTACTGCTCAGACTGTGGGAAGAGCTTTAATCGACTGGAGACTGTCAAACGGCATCAGCGCATTCACACAGGAGAGAAACCGCATCACTGCTCGGACTGTGGGAAGAGTTTTACTACACAGAGTACTCTCAAACTGCACCAGCGCATTCACACAGGAGAGAAACCGTATCACTGCTCAGACTGTGGGAAGAGTTTTACTACACAGAATGATCTCAAAAAACACCAGTGCATTCACACAGGAGAGAAAAATGTCCCAAATTTGTCCCATGGCAATTAAAAGCGCAAATCATAAATTCCACCAGAAACAAATATGAACTGTATTTAACAATGGATTTTACAGGTTCAGCAAAACTATTCTTATCCAGGGATGATGTGTATAGAATTCCATGTTATGTTTTTATGTCTTGTAAGTTTGAATATTCCAGGACATTCTTTGTGAGACAGAGCTCAGTTTTTAGGTTAGTTACTGTTGCGCAGTAAGGTTACAGGCTCATTCACTCCCTCTGCTGGTGTTCTTGTTTGTCTATGGTTCAGTCCAATTAAAAATCTGTTACTATAGAGGGATATAGAGGGATATTTGGTTGTGTTGTATTACTCAAGTTTTATACTCTCTTATCTTTTCCTTATTGAATATTAAATGTTGCTTATGTTTTTTTAATCTCCAAAGTTACTAAGAATATCCAAATAATGTAGTTTCTTAATTGTTTTTATCCAGTACAAACTATTATCTTTGTATAACTTCACCTCTATATTTACCCATGTGTGTTTTAATAAACGGCTTTTATATTGCAGATCTCCAGTCTCATTGTGTTTTCTCAACACATGTTTGACATGAAACCTATAGGCCTGAGATTGTCATATCCAGTTAAATTAAGACTATGGTTTGTGTTTTTTTTTCTCCTAAATCTCTTGTAATGTAACTATGCATAACCAGTCATATTAAGACTCTGCTTGAAGTGCAAACAGAGACGGAACATGTTTTAAGCACAGTACAGTCTTGTTGGTCACTCTGTTACCGTTTATTGTTTCCACTGGAGCCAAAATGCAGCCAGACAAACAACTTAATAGTAGCAGAAGCATCTTCTATGCCAGGAGTATTTAATTAGAATTCAGAATGATCCAGTTATACAAAATTCCTCGCCTGTCTCTCTGTCGCACTCGGCGTGACTTTAGTTTTCGTCCGTTCTCGTTTTTCCGCCCATTCTCGCCCAGGCTCACTATCTCCTTATAAAGGCGTTTTTTCACGGCCATGTCCCAATTCAACAGCCGGAGCAGCGGGACCGCGACCCTGACAACACGGGTTCGATCCCGCGTGAGGAGCGGTGTGTTTATTTATTTATTTTTTCCACGTCTGCACAGATCTGATTGACTGAAGAGAGTGGTTGGTGATATTACATCACACGTGATTGGTCTGTGATTTACTGCGCCGCAAAGCGTGTATACAATTAAATCCTTCTCAATAGGTTTGGGTCCGGACCCGGACCACGGTCCGCCCGTGACCTCTGTTCTATGCAAATTCCCCGAATTTTCCTCTTCTGCTCACTGCTCAACCACCAAACTCGCTGCTACTGTGTTGCCAGTTGCCAGTGTTGTATCTTAAAAAGTCCACACTAAACTGTGAGAGGTTTAAGCTTGACGAGAAATATCGTCACGTCTTAATCTCGTGAGATCTCGTGCCACGATACAGGATTTGCTATTTTACTGACCAAATGTATAAACAAAGCATTTCCTGTTTTACTGTCTATTGTTATTGTTAGCTAGCCTAGCTAAATGTACAAATGTAGCATTTGCTGTTTTAATGACTATTATTATTGTTTGCTAGCTAGCTAAATGTTCAAATATGCAGTTTGCTGATTTACTGAACATTATTATTGGTAGCTAGCCTAGCTAAATGTATAAATGTAGCATTTGCCGTTTTACTGACTTTTATTATTGGTAGCTAGCCTAACTAAATGTCCAAACAACAGTGTTTGCTGTTTTACTGACCATTATTATTGGTAGTTAGCCTAGCTAAATGTACAAACAAAGCAGTTTAACAGTGTTTTACGGACGGTATTTATTTATTTTTTATTTCTTGCATATTTTTTTTCTTAAATGTAATTTGTATTCTCTTTCAAGCATTCATTCGGTATCTCAGTATGGGATACGCCACTCTCGCATATTCCTCATGTAGCCCCGGCTAATATATATATATATAAATATATATATATATATATATATATATATATATATATATATATATATATATATAGCACCTTTAGATTTTACAACTGTGAGAAAAAACAGATAATACAAATAAAACTGATATAAACTACAAAGTGAAATATACAAGTTAGTGGAAAATTAACACTACATATACATATAATACAGAATAAGATACAGAAATAATTTTAACTATACATGCAGAATATGTAATAAAGTTAAAAATAAATAAAGTAAAGTAATGCTTAATCTTCCTTTGTTAATTTTGATTTATGTGGTAACTAATATGCGGAAGGAAGAAAAGCTTGCGCATTTACTAACAATTCCCTACTTTACCACATGATGCCACTAATTCCCGCTCTCTCCGCACACTTTTGAAGGCATACGCATGCCTTAAACCTTGCTTAAATGTACGCTCGTTTTCACACCAAGTATTTCTTTATAAATCACAATTCTTGCGTGAGATGTTGCTTATGCACATTTCTGCCCTCTTTTTATGCGTACGCACTCTTTATAAATGAGGCCCCTGCTCTTTATGAGGCTTTGATTCAGCAGTAGATTCTCTCCTGTCAGATTCCTGTCAACATTAGCCTGTTAGCAGCTAACAGAGTTAGCAGTGAGTTAGCTCTCTTTCTCTTATACTGTTTAATAAACTGAGAAAAGCACGAATAATTTATGGGTAAATTTATGAGATTAAACTAATTCAGATTTAATTAGTATAATTAAAGGCTGATTTTTGGTAAGTTAGGAAAAAGCTGAATTAGCTAGCTTCCTAGTGTTGGCTAAGCTAGCTACTGAATGTACCCAAAGTTTCTGAGGAGAAAGAGCATTTATTTTCTGTTTTCTGTGACCTAGAAAGGTTTTTAAACGGTTTGGAGGAACTAATTGCCACCATTCTAACAATTCTACAAATTACTATCTGTTTTAAGCTAATTTGCCTCAGTAAGAGTAAATTATCCTCAAATTTTACCTCAGTTTATTTAATTGTTAGCGTTTACTAGCTAACAGATTTAACGTTTATTTACACAGTTCTTAAACTTAAATTTAGTTGTTTTTTTTAAAACATTACTCACACCTTCACTGTTTCTTATAATTCATATATTCTTTTCTCTACAGTGTACAAATCAGTGAGTCTTGGTGAATGTTTCTGTTCTTATTATGGTAAATAGGGCCTGCAGAGATTTAATAGAAGAATCTGTTCTTTAGAACATAATGTTTTATATCATTATTAGAAGCACAAACACACCTGAGATTATTTATATATTTTTATATTTTACAATTACTGTTACAAAGAGCCAAGAGTTGGCCCAAAGACTTCAGGAGCTAAATGGGCCCTTTTCACATTTCCGGGTTTGGAATGCGGAAGTAAAAAATAGCAGGGTAAACAACGCGTGTAGAACGTATAGACGAAATGGAGCAGCATAGGAAATGCTACTGCAGCGAGCCTTTCTGCTCAAATAGCAAACGCAAACAACCAAACCTGAGTTTCCACGACTTTCCAAATGTCACACGTTTACGCGGTAAATAGATAAGAGCAATTAGGAGAGAGGAAAATGCCACATTTACGGTTCTGCGCGGCAGTACATATGCGTGTAGCCAGCACTTCAGGCCGGATGAGCTATATGTCAAAGCGGGAGGGAACAGAGCCAGGAATCAGTTTCACCACGATTCGCCTGGAATAATTTTGGGAGTCGATATGAAAACCGCCTGACACCCTACGAGAGGGCAAGTACTCGTCTCGGTTTGAACACTGAAGCTGCCATGGGACAGAGAGACGAGGAGGACCTGAAGCTATGCTAACCGAGCCAAGCACGATTACTGCCGTCCACCGTCTCCTGGTGAGTAATTTTACAACTCTTATATCCATTTACACAATAAATACACAAGCCAGCTACCTAAATATCCATTTGAATAATTAATAATTACCTGAGTAATAGTCTCAAGACAGGATACCTACCAAAATAACATTGGAGATACAATATATACTGAATAACCGTATAAACTTACAATTCATAACTGAATAAAGTCTTAATAAGATATAATTATTTGGATGAAGTCTTAATATGCAATATTTACTTGAATAAAGTTTAAACTTACAATTAATACCTGAATAAAGTCTAAATATGCTATACTTATTTAAATAAAGTCTTAATATGCAATACTTACCTGAATAAAGTCTACACCTACAATTCGTACCTGAATAAAGTTTAAAATTGAAATACTTATTTGAAGTCTAACTTGCCTAAATAAAGGCTAAATATTCAATATTTACCTAAATAAAGGGTCAATTTGGCATGTTTACCTGAATTACTGACTTGTGTCCGAGATATCATTTGTTGTTTAAAAACTTTCCAAGCACAAGTATGGTTTATGTATTATACCAAAGAATACCAGTATTTGTTAGCTAAACATAGCACAGTAAAATATACCAGTTTACCTAATTAATAATTGGTGTACAATATAGGTCAATTCAGAGTTTGACTTAAATTTTGTCAGATTATCTGTCAATATAAAACTAAGCTAATGTATTTTTTCCCCCCTTTTGTCGCAGGCAAAGTGGACGCTGCAGCTGCACGAATAAGGGAGCTGGAGCAAAAAGTGATTGAGCTGGAGAATTAAATAAAACAGCTTGCAGACCAACCTAGGCTTAACCATTTCTGCTCAACTAAAGAAGACTTCCACTTTTTCCACACAATTTTCCTTGACTCAGTACAAAATTCTGTCTAAATATTTTAGCTTTAACTTACCATGTGAGCTTCATTTGTTTTTTGTATTTTTAGATTTTTTAAATTTGAGTGTTTTATAAATATAATAAATGAAATACATTTTAATCCTCTTGTCCCAGGTGCTTTGTATTTGTTTTATCTGTAGACAAAGTCATAGATGATTTGGTTACGACTGTATTCACTAGGCATACCATTGCAGGAAATACAATATTCTAAATATACAGTTTAAACAATATAGCTAGTTGTCAGAAATTATGCATTTTTTGAAGCACAACCAAAATGTTATGTTTACCCAAAATATCCTGATTTTTAAAGTTAATTAAAATGTAAAATAGTTCCATGACACCCAATACAAATAGATTGATTCAGTAAACAAAATGTCAATGAACTGAAATGTTTTCTTGCTTGTTGCTGGCTCTGCGCTACATAAAAAGACAATTCAAGCAAAGAATACAAGTTTATTTAGAAAATTCCATATTTCCACAAAAAACAAACTATAACAGAACATGCTGCTGGGAGAGAGACTGTTTTAAAGCCCATGGTGCTTTAATGGGCAATCTGATAAAGCAGAGCAATAGTATGATTGGAAAAGGCCTTCCCCGCAACACTTGCACGATGTCTTTATTACCTCCACAGGATCTGGGTGGTATGAAGTCACCTGTAATGCAAAGCACAGACATACTGTCAGCTCTGAGAAACATTTTTTAAACGGTACAAAAAGCACCAAATGTTCATATCTATATTTAAGCCATTCACAATTACTACTACATCTTTAACCTCTTGGCTGACCCTAAACAATCTACCTGAATAAGTTAACCTCCTAAAAACCAAGCAAAAATTTAATATGATGGACAAATTAACACTTGACCTTCACATTCTACAAGTGGTTGGTATATCTGCTTCACTACAGACGACTAACTTTGGCCACTGGCTTAACCTACCTAGTGGGAAGCTAGCAACACATAGAATCATCTTAGGCTTACCTGAACTGTTTCACCTACGTACAAGATAACTAGGGTTAAATGTGGTTTAATATATTTTTTTTCTCCCTGTCGATTAACTTTCCTAAACCACCTGCACTGTGTTTGAAACTGTATATACAAGGGAAAAACAGTTCTGTCTTCTATCCAACTCAAAGCCTTAAATAAGCACATCAGATCCTGGGCAGTAGCTACAGTAATGGTTAAAACAGAAAAGAAAACATTAACTAAACAGCTACTTAGCATTACTTGACGTACTGTTGTCTATCTAAGTTAGCAAGCTCGCTAGTTAGCGGTAGCTAACCTAACTGAATTGGAAGCCTCGCTAACTTGTATAAAAATAACTACTTACCCTCAAAATTAAAGATGTATTCCTCGACAAAAAGCTTGTAATCCTTTTCAACCTTCGATATTTTCGCTACTGATACCTCATCTATAATCAGTGAGATGTCGGAGAAAGAAATCAATAGAAGTTTGTGCAGAGACAGCAGTGAACTCCATTCTAGCGCCGCTGTGTTTACCCTGCTAAACCAAACCGGAAACACGTCATCAAGCTCTGTGAAAAGGGCCCATAGCTCCTCCACTGAGTCCCACCCACAGTGCCTGCAACCCTCATGCTTCCGCTTGTTTAGCCAATCAGAGCGATGCTGAGACTGAGGGGCCTCAGTTGGGGGCTTGCATACCACAGATAGAGAGGACTTCTGTAGAGGAACAGTGGAGATAGTGGACGGTGTGCAGCTTAGTAAAGTTTTGTGGGATTACCGAGGACATTTGATTCTTGTGTGCATTCAGATACCTGTAAGTACCTACACTGCTGTTTATTCATAAAGTGTAAATAACTATTACTTTCCAAGTTGTAGGTGTACTTTCAAGGAGTTACATGCTATGCTAACTGATCAGCTCTTTGTATAGCTCTGTATAGCTTCTAGCTGTTTCTGATCTGCCTATTATTATTACCAGATAACACCTCATAGAAGTGTGTATCTTTGTTTAGGTGTTAGTGTTGTAAATTGTAGTCAGTAATGTGTTTCAAGTCGTTCAAGTATCCCTTTTATATCTGTTGTTTCAGAATCACACACTCACACAGTCGGATTGCATTCATCTATTCTGTATATACCACAACTCCTCTGCTGCAGTAAATACTGTTTTCAGAGTACATCATCTCCAGCATTTTAATCAGATGCACCACAGTGGCTTCTACATGGTTTAATACCAGCTAGCTCTTCTTAACAATTACAATACGATTTTAAAATTGTCCTGTTGAAAATATTTATCATTGGTTCGTTTATTGTATCTATCAGAAGCAGACTGTATCTGCCCAATATCATTTATTTTACTCCAATATTCAATACACAGAGTGCATTATTAATATAATGGCATGTTGAATCAGGATTTTCACAGTAATATATGTATACAGAAATAGAGAGTCAGGTGGAGGATTAACACAACAGTTCAGATATAATAAAGAAGACATTGTTTAGGTGTTTAATGTATCTGAATTTGTATTTAAGTGGTAAATTAAACGGTTTAGTAGATGCTTTGAACAGAACAGAAGTATTGGGAATAAATCAATAAGGATCATTATTCTGAATACGGTTTATATTTTATTTTATTTTTTTGGTCAAATGGTGAAAATGTTAGCTACAATAACTGTATTTATAATTATAATAATTATAACACAAAAATGATATTTGTATAAAAGGGCGGGACTTTTATTGTGATGTTAGTTCTATCTCCGGTAAATCTTAGTGTTGCCTGATTCAATTACCTGTTCTAGAAACGGAGCTGACCACGTTTAGTATGCTCCGAGTTAAAGTTAGAAACTTACCTTCAGCCAAGTTCGTCTTAGAAAGAAATATATTTTTTCTTATAATGTTACTTTTATCAAAGAGTTATGTCTCCTGAGTCAGAATACATTGATAAAGTCCCAGCGCAAAACTGTATTACCCAGCAACACTAGTTTTAGTACAGTCAAACCTCTGAAATCTACATATTTATACTATTCGCCTAGTATTAAACATGCTGGCAGTGGCTAAAGAAATTTATTTTCTCCATAATGCTTCTTTAATTAAACATTAAATCATGTCGTTAGACATATCTGTATATGTTTAACAAAATATTTTAAATACTGGTAACATTTATAATAAATGTACATCAATTAACCATGCTTACAACAGTTACAAACATTGTAAAATGCCTAAACTTTTTAAATGACAAATGTTTAATTATTCTTTATTATTAAAATTCCTTAAACTATTGGCTCAGATCATAAGTAATTAACAGGATATACTTCATTTTTACTTCATAATGCCAAATATTTCTCAACCAAAATGTTAGTTTCTTCTATTCTGTTTTTTCCCAGGCAGGTAGACGAGGAGACGGACGCAAGTGCAGGTAAGGGCAAAACAAATAATAATTTATTAAATAAATAACAAAGATAAACAAAGAAACAAATAAACACGTAACAAAGATAATAAACCAAAATAAACGAGGGGGACTAGAGAACATAAACAAACTAGAGAAAATAATAATGATAAACAAACAGGGAATATATACAACCCAGATAGCCAGCGACTTTGGCCCGGAGTCGTTTCTAAGTCGGCACTGCTGGTTTAGAGTCGCAAGCAGAAAAATACTTCTGGCCCACAGCTGGCCCAGTGTCACTTTCTGAGTGTTCTACATCAGTGTCACTGAGCAGTCGTTTTGGTGCTGGTGAACGACTGTCGCACCTAACCTGCTGATTCTCTGAACACAGGTGTGTCCTGGCTCAAATACGGCAGACGACCCTGTACCAGCACTGCACTAACAAAGTGGAAAACTGACTGTTCCCTACTGTTAGCACTTTTCTACCAAAGCTGACTTGTATATTTTCTTTTTATTTACAGTTATAGATGACTCCTGTCAGTAAGAATACTTACTCCCGCTGTTATGCTGCTCCTCACACACACACGCACGCACGCACACAAACACACACACACACACACACACACACACACACACACACACACACACACACAGAGCCTGTTATAGTACACACACACACACACACACACACACACACACACACACACACACAGAGCCTGTTATAGTACTGCTACACGCACACACACGCACACACACGATCAGCATCCCTAGACCCCAAAACCAACCGTCGCGCACACCCCAAACGTGTGATCACGTGTAGAGTGTAAATGAATCTAGATGATATTTACCTTGGTGCCCCTGCGCATCAGCCCAGTTCAACCCGTGCGGTTTCTCGTAGCACTTGGCGCGCGGATTCCTCAAACATTACAACGTTCCTCAACTGTCAGCTATCCTGAAACCTTTGAAGTTTGTAGGTAGGTAGGAAACCTAACTAATATTACGTACCTTTTTTGAAATATAATTTATTTTGACTTAATAAATATTTTGGCCGTCAAATATGATTTATAACCCTATCTGTGTTGCCTCTTCAGTTAGCTAAGCTAGCTAACTTAGCAGCATATCAAGGTGATATTATCTGAAGCTAAATTATCTCAGAATGTAGCATTAAACACCCCAGATAGCCACCGAGTGCTGGCCCAGTACTGGGCCTTAGCTGGTTTCTGACTGTCCTCAAAGGTGGCCCAGAACCGGCCACCGGACTCGGCCCAGTGTATTTTTGAACGTAGGACCAAGTCTGGGCCTTATTCGGTTTCTGACTCCTCGAAGCTGGCTGAGAGTCGGTCACCGGACTCGGCCCAGTGTCTTTTTGAATGTAGGACCAGGTCTGGGCCTGCACTGGTTTCAGACTGTTCTGGAAGCTGGCTGAGATCCGGCCACTGAACTTGGCCCAGTGTCTTTTTGAACGTAGGACCAAGTCTGGGCCTTATTCGGTTTCTGACTCCTCAAAGCTGGCTGAGATTCGGTCACCGGACTCGGCCCAGTGTCTTTTTGAACGTAGGACCAGGACTGGGCCTACACTGGTTTCTGACTGTTCTTGAAGCTGGCTGAGATCCTGCCACCGAACTTGGTCCAGTGCCCAACACAAGTTAAGCAAAACTTTTGTAACTGAAGGTACTTTGTCTTTTACTGTTGGTGAATTTGTTTTCTAAGAACTAGGAGGTTCAGGAACCTACAATGTTATTCCTACTACTACAAGCTACAAGCTATTTGTACATAAAATTTACGTAAATAACCACTTTGTACATCAGTACATCAATATGATTATTATATATTATTATAGGAAACACTAATAAGGAATTTACCATTGGTTTAAATAGAGTATTCTGTTTACTCAATTAGTGTTAATGAGAGAAAAACTTTGTCTGGAAGCTCAAAGAAAGACATAAAACAAAGATTTATATTAAATTTACGTTTAATTCATAAAGTTTACATATTTAAAAAATAAAGGGAAAAAAAGAAAACAGAAACAGATTACAATTTGCAAATTCTTTTTAACTCATTCAATTGAATACACTACAAAGACAAGAAATTTAATGTTGCAAATATTCACTCATTTTGAATTTGATGCCTGTAACATGTTCCAAAAGTTAAGACAGGGGTAACAACATTATGCATGCATTATGAAGACCAAATACGAGAACGGAGACCCCGGACTGTTTCTTTAACTAGCTGAGCTCCGCGGTACAGTTAAAAAGCTCCCCACGACAGTGCTCTTACTGCCTCTCCCTATTAGGCTACAGAGGGGCATGTAGTGTTGTGTTACAGTGTTTGTTGTTGCGCCGCTAAAGTATGGAGGATGAAGAAAAAGAAATCCAACTGATTTGAAAGAATCAGGAAAAAATTGAATTTTGAATCGAATTTTGGGATTCCCAAAGATTCACAGCCCTACTTTGTACTATGAAAAACATTGGTTTAATAGGTTCGCCCAAACAAAGGTTTGTCACCTGTGGACTTCTTGTTACTTTTTACCGTATTTATTTTTATTTGTATCTGTTTTAATACGTGGTACCTTTGCCAAGTAAAACTCAATATTAACTCAACTTAATATTGAGATGATTGGTTTTAAGAAATTTGCATCGGCCTAAAACATTTTCACAGTACTGTACATATACACACATACTGTATAGGTTTTTGTGTGTGTGTGTTTGAGCTGTACTATGGAGGACCAAAAATGACATAAGTATAAATAAATAAATGCAAATATAAATGTAGAAATAATAAATATATACATGAATAAATGAATAAATAAATAAATGTTGAAATAAATAAATAAATATATAAATAAATGCACATATAAATGAATGAATGAGTGAATGAATATTTGCATAGGTAAATAAATAAATTAATACATTTCTTATTTATTTATATATTTATTTATATATTTACTTATATGTGCATTTATTTATTTATTCATTCATTTATTTATTTCAACATTTATTCATTTATTTATTTCAACACTTATTTATTCATTCATTTATTTATTTCAACATTTCTACATTTATTTATTTATTTATTTCCACATTTCTTCATTTATTTATTTATCTCCACCGTCCTGTACTTCCGGTATCAGTGAGACAGAACAAAAGGGACGGCACAGCAACATCGCGGCTATAACCCCTACTGCAGTAACAACTGCTGAAAATGAATGAGGGTCAACAGCTTAAAAATGTCGCCGCTACAGGCCAAGGCAGGAGCAGTGTCACTACCCGATCTGTACCCCCTGCCCGATTTGTTCCGCGCATGCGCACGCGTTGCAAACTGAGCAGGGGCACAGATCAGGTAGCCACGGCTGTTACACCAGCCGTTGTGCGCATGCGTCAACAGTTTTCGGCTCTGTGAGGTCGCTGCTCAAGCTTAACTTCCGTTTTCTGAATTATAGATAGACTGATAGGTGTTTAAACTAAATATATTTCGAAAATCAAACAAAATAATCTATTAAAATGTATGTATGTGGTGTTTTTTTTTTTACATATGCCAAGTCTGTAAACTACTTCACATTTTATTAACTTAATTACACCTTTAGCGATAAGATTAACATCTACATGCTCAAGTATCAATTTATAATGCTTACCATGAATTAATTAATGAATAAATTCATAAATAAATAGAGCCAGAACACAATAATTCGCATAGGCTAACTAGCAGTTTATCTTTCTGTAATCTAGATAGACTGGGAGATATAAATAAGTAAAATACAAACATCAACTAGAAAATAATGTTCTTTGTTCTTGAGCAGTTGATATATAAACTGTGCATTTTATGCTTTGCCAAATTTAGTATTACAGGGTGTATGAGGCATTTAAAAAATTTAATTTGTTTACCATTATAACAAACCTGTTTGGGTTATATCCATTATATGGGGTGGTGGTGTGGTCTTTGACCATTTGTAGTATTCCTCAAGCTAACAAAGAGTTTATTAATAAAAAAACATTTATTTTTGCTTAAAATACACAGCAGAATGTTTAGAAATGGGAACCAAATACCATGTCTCTAAATGTGGTCCTGTATCAATATGCTACTAACCATTAAAAATAAGGTACAACACATTTATCAAAATACCAGTTTATTTTCTTCTCAGAGAAAGCATGAGAGCAAAAAGCAAAACAAAAGAAAAACATCCCTCTCAACACACAACCACCCAGCCACTCCCACCCTACCTCACCCCACCTCACCCCACCCCACTCCCACCTCACCCCGCCCCACTCCCACCTCACCTCACCCCAACACACCCCACCCCACCTCAACACACCCCACCCCACCTCAACACACCCCACCTCACCCCACTCCCACCCCACCTCACCCCAACACACCCAACCCCCCCGACACAAACACCCACCACAACACAAAAACCCACCCTCCCCAACTCAAAGTACCCCGACACAAACACGCAACCACCCACCCAATTAAAATGGTAGTCACAATAAATAAACATTCATACAGATATTTCAAACACAGGTAACTGTTTTTACCTTCTGCTGTAGTTAGGACCTGAAAGAAACAACTCTTCAGCCTCTTGTATAGTTATTCCCTGTAGTGTAGACATGGCTTGGGTGATGCACTAACAAAAGGGTTAAAAAATAAATATAAATTATAAAACTGCATTATAAAGATTCAGCACTGCAGTGCAGTGATTAGAAGTGATTAGCAATGGTGGTGGTGTATGAGGTGTTAGTGCATGTTGTGCTGGTACAGTGAGTGGATCAGATATATCAGTGCTGCTGGAGTTTTTAAACACTGTGTCCATTTATTGTCTCTCATTCTATTAGACACTCCTACCTATCTGCACCACAGTGTATATGTAAAGTCAGATAGAAGCTCTGAGTCTGTTGCTGCATAGTTGGTGCTGTCAATACTCTAGTCCTTCATCAATGCTCACTGGATGTCCACCGCCTGTGGACTATTCAGGTCAAGCAAGTGAAACTGAGGTGTTTAAAAACTCCAGCATTAGCGTTAGTGTCACTGCTGAAAATGACCCAATAACTGTCTGAGAAAATGTATTGTGGTTATCATGGTCTCACAGTACTTCTCTATTGGATTTTAAAAAAAGATACATTTGATTAATTTTTTTATGTAACTTAAGTCACAACAGGCTATTTAACATTGTTAATAGATATTTACTGCATACCTAGTAACCTTACCTCTGGGAACAAAACATCCAAAATGAACTGCACTTGATCCTCAATGTGGAATTCTACTGGTGCAGATTTCAGGACATCCTGAAGATAGAAAAATAGGGAGTCCTGTTCTTCCTCCGAGTCCAGGTACACTGGCACCCGTAGGGATGATCCCTTCTGGATTCTGCTGAGCCACTTCGAAGGCTCTTTTCCACAGAGTACACCCTTAGGTCAAAAGGCAAAGTGCCAAAAGCACTTCATCAAAACATGAGCAAACATTTAACATTTCTAGTTGAATGTCAAAAGTAGTTTATGTTAAAAGTTTTGGACTGTAAATCCACATTAAAAAAAAAAAAAAAAAAAAAAAAAAAAGTCCCCCAACACATGGTGACAACAAGCATGAATTATAAGGCCTTTTGCTTATTTGCTTATAACACTGTAATGGTAAAACAATGTGCAAATTGTAAATAACAAACATTGTTAATGTGTGACAAACATACCAACAAATGTTGCCGGACTCCATGGTCTTGTACAGCAAAGTCTACCAGCTTCTTTTCTTGGGCTGTGCGGTTGACCATGGTTTGCACATGAGGTGGAATGTCTGAAGTGATTGACCTAGATACCCTAAAAAGTGGCTGAAGGGTCCCTTGCAATAGCCTGCTAGCCTTGTCAGTCCAGAAAGCAAACCTCTGGCCATGTCTGTTGAATCAAAAAACTTAATCAGCAGGTAATCAAATGAAATAAAATGCAGAAAAGGCATGAATACTTTAGCAGAGTGGCCTTACCCTTCAATCTGAAATCTTTCCATCAGTAGGATGCACCACCACTGGCGTATTAATGGCACATCATTCTAAAACATATATAACAATGATCAGACAATTGGGGTGGGGTTTGAAATATTTTTTCTATATTAATAGATGCAACTGACCTCTGTGAAGATAAAGGGGGTATTGGTGCAGATACAGAGGGCATACTGTAAAAAAATAAATCTCTCTATTATACCCAATAACTCAAAATGCTGCTTATCACAACTTAAAAGGATGCTTACAATGAGTATAAGGATGCCACAGTAGTTCCCAGAAGTTTGTTGAGGGAAGTGCTGGAAACAAAATATTAAATATTATTGTTAAGTAAAGGTGTTGAACCAATAGAAACAGATGTAGACAAGTGCTTCACTAAAGTAAGCTTAGGTTCCCCCTTACTGAGTTACTGCCAAAAGCCATTAATACATGAAGTAGATGTGCTGCAGATAGAGATTGTTTCAAATTGTGTAAAATAGACAGAAAGTCCCTAGGTCTGGACAAGAAAGAATGTATGGTGGAAAGAAGACGAATGAATATAGCAAAAAGTATCAACTGGTGGGCTAGTCATGGCTCAGTTTCCCAAAATCACAGTAGGAAATTCTCTTCAAAAGAAAATATCTATAGTCTTACATTACATTTAAGCCAACTGATGTCCAGAGTTTTATATAACCCAGTAAGAAAATAAAGAAAAGGCTTTACATCAAAACTTCTGCCGGTCTTCTCTGTCCAGGGTCTTGGGTCAATCTGGCCTGCAATATGTCTGCACATAAAATGGGAAAAAAATTAATTATGGACACACACTTACTGAAACCTATAGTCATACAATTGTTCTCCATGGTCTAGTTTCATAAAATGAGACCTAATCCTACAGCCATCGAACAAGGCTTCTGCGTAAACATAAAACAAAAGAACAAAGCTATAAATAAGCAGCCATAGAACAAGGCTTTTTGTAAATCATCAGCCATAGAACAAGGCTTTTTGTAAATCATTAGCCATAGAACAAGGCTTTTTGTTAATTTTCAGCCATAGAACAAGGCTTTTTGTAAATCATCAGCCATAGAACAAGGCTTTTTGTTAATTTTCAGCCATAGAACAAGGCTTTTTGTAAATCATCAGCCATAGAACAAGGCTTTTTGTAAATCATCAGCCATAGAACAAGGCTTTTGTGTAAATCAGCAGCCACAGAACATGGCTCTTGCGTAAAATATTATTGGTAAAAGCCACTGAACAAGGGCAACTTTTTCCTCTCTCTTAACCTAAATATCGTTTTGTACGAGTCATCTCCAAAACCACCAGGGAGTACAGAATCTAGAAAAATGATCTCTCTCTCCACAACCAGTAAAACCTGCAATGGACATATTTCAAAATGATAAGCTAATCAACAAACTTCATTCTAAAAATCTGAATATCTATTTTTTGAAACTGTAACTCAACACATAGCAAATAGTGATCCAGTTGATTCTGTTGCATACTCCATGCAGGGAACAAAATCGCATCCTTGGAACACAGATTGTTCTGGTGTAGAGAAAGAAAATGCAACCATTCAACTACTGTGCATTGTACAGAAATCATTGCATTAATGTGCAACTGTCTGTCTGTGTGTGTGTTTAACTTCACTTTACCGGTAAACTTGAGAGTGGGTCCACATTCATCGTTTTCCATGTGGGAACCACATACATGTCAGCAATGTAAACATCTTTCCCCTATTTACAACACAACAAGATTAGCAAATGTATACAAGTACCCATGAAGAAGTATACAAAATAACAATGTTTGAGCTTCTGTAATTAATTACATGTTTTTGAGCAGCTTCTCTGATGATCTTAAAACATGCATTCCCAATCTAGACGTAATAAAACAAAATAAAGGCATAAATTACACACAAAAAAAACTATTTCTGTGCCTTTGAGCAAGCATGCTGCAACATGAATATACTTACAGTAGACTCCATGCACTGATTTAACCCAAGACTCCACAAGTCCTCACGTGTAAGACAGATATTGTCATCTTTAACAATCAATTCTGCTGCTGGAAGGCTTTTGTCCAGGACATATTTCAACTGCAATTAAAAGAGTTAGCAAGGGAGGGGGGGTGAGAATGGTGTGAGTATGTGAGAGATGGTCTGAATATACGATTGCAAAAAATTATTGGTAGTGTCTAACAGTGTGTGAAGGAGAGTGAAATTTGGAATGGGCTAGGTGGAATCATCCCCTACCAGTTTTTCCTGGAGAGGACCCAAGTCTTTTTCCCATTTCTCTCCAGAAAAAAGCATAAGGATGGTCTGTTGCTTCATCAGGTGTACCATACTCATGGTCCTGAAGTGACACACATGGAACTGCTCCATGATCTGAAGAGACAATAAAAAAAAATAAGTCTAATATTAATAAAATAAACTTTACAATATACACCTTACATGTCAACCATTACAAAAAAAACACTACTTAGCTCTTACTTTCCAACCTGTAGAAAGGCCTTAGCCGTGAGACATTGATGCAACATCGAGTCCCATTATCTTTCACCACTGATGCCACACCCTTTTTAGAGATACTATCCACAGTGAAAGGACCTTTGTGGCGGTCAGCAAGGGTGCCAGGACTGATTGTGCTCATTAGCTTTCTCTTACGGTTCCTGTAAGACTTTTGTTGTCTTTTCTGCGCATTTTCAATGTTGCTAAGCACCTGAAAAAAAAAAAATTACACTTTACTACATGCCATTGAATTAAAAAAAACTTCTGTGGTCCATTACCTTTCAAAACATTTATTTTCTCTATTAAACAAAACAGAATTTGGAATACCTTAATAGAATGTAACACTGGTGTCCCCGTCTTCATGGGGTCATTTAGTTGGCAGCGGCGACAACACTTCACCTAAAAAAAAACAAAAAAAAGAAGAATTAAGTTGGGACAGTGTCTAAACATGTACAAAAAGTAAAATAAAATGCATATCATAAATACATATTAGAACAAGGGGTGTGCTATATAATTTCGTGCACAATAATATTTGTCGTTACATTACTTTGTTTTTGTTACACTATTTTTATACAAAATCAGAATCTTGGTAACTATCTATGAAAGATTTCTTTTGTTTCTACTGAATAAATAATATGAGGCTGAAGTTGGTTTGATATTCGCAGCTGCCGCTTCACTGAACCACAGTGAACTAAAGGGAGCGTTCACAATATATTATATTTCCGCATATTATATTTAACACCTCACATATCAACACCGAAGGAGCTATAATGAAGAAAAGCAGTACAGCTGTTTATTAACTATGTAAATATACATTATGTTATAAAATGCAATTTTATATACACGACCTTCCACTTATTTTCTGTTCTAGTGTAATTCATTCATTTCCTAAGTAGAAAACATCTTAAATAGAGAATTAGCCTCCTACCTTAAGGGAAAACCTGGCATTAGCCTGGCCAGAGCTAACTGTTAACTGTAAAATGTTTATTTTAATTACTGAATATTAAATTAATAAATTTTATATATAATTTAAAAAATACAATAATATTTTAAAAGCCGTTGCGCTCAAAAAAAAAATCCAGTGTGATTTTAAGAATTTTTTCATCTTGGGCCAGACCAAATACTGATACTGATAAATGATATGAAATTCTAGTCTCCTATTTTAAGGAAAACCTAGAATTATCCTGGCCCGAGCTGATTTTATACTGTAAAATGAATTAGCAACATAGCATACACAGCCATAATGCAGCAAAAATTTAATATAAGCTGATGGTCCAGTACGATTTTGAAGGATATTTAATCTTGGGCCATGCCAAATACACATGATATAATGAGTTTTAGTCTTCTACTTTAAGAAGAACCTGAAATACTTTATACTTTAAAACGAACTGGCAACATGGCATACAAGCTATAATGCACAAAAATTAATGAATATAAAGCCAGTGATTCCAGTGCGGTTTTGTGAATACTAGAACTCTTCATCTCATGTTTATTTGTTCTGGTCCAAAATGAAAAAGTCCTTCAAAATCATACTGGAACGTCAGCTTAATATTCAATTTTTGGTGCATTATGGCTCGTATGTCATGTTGCTAATTCATTTTACAGTATAAAATCAGCTCGGGCCAGGCTAATTCTAGGTTTTCCTTAACATAGGAGACTTCAATTTCATATCATGTGTATTTGGTCAGGCCCAAGATGAAAAAATTTTTTGAAATCACATTGGAACATTAGCTTTTTATTCATTTTTTGTGCAGTATGGCTCACAAAGGTTTTTAAAATATAATTTTATTAAATATTTTTTTCATTATATATTAAATTGTTAATTATATATTCAATAATTAAAATAAATATTATACAGTATACAATTAGCTCTGGCCAGGCTAATGCCAGGTTTTCTCTTAAAGTATGAGGCTAATTCTCTAGTTAAGATATTTTCTACTTAGTAAATGAATGAATTACACTAGAACAGCACGTTAAAGTAAAACTGGAGAAAGTAAGTGATGGAAGGTAGTGTACATACAACCAAACGAATCAGGAGCTGCGAATATCAAACCAACTTCAGCCTTGTATGAATAATACTGTAATATTTATACTAGGGCTGGGACTTTAGTGCGTTAATTTCGATTAATTAACTACGCAAATACCCATGCGTTAAAAAAAATAACGCATTGTAACGGCAAACTATAAAATAGATACGTAATTCTGGATTAGAGCAGTGGAGAGTGGCATTACATCTGATGGTGTTGTACACAGCCTGCTGGAAACTCAGAAGAAGTCATTAGGGATTTCACCTGTGGGGGCAGCACTAATGCCTGGCAGAATCAGCCGGAGGGAAACAGAAGAAGAAGAACCACAGTAAACATTAGCGACATGGGCGAAGAAGCTGATGAGAACGCTTTAGTTGGCCCCGTGCAGGGGAAGTTTTGTTTTAAAACAGAGTTTCGACAAGAGCGTGGTTGTGTGCAGATTATGCAACAAAGAATTTGCGTATCACCGCAGCGTATCAAGCCTCAAATATCACCTCAATGCAAAACATGTAGCAGCTAGTGCGGCTGGGCAGGGTAAGCAAGACCACAACGGAGAAAATGACGCGCTGGCTTACTACTGGGCTGCTCTCGACTGCAGACCCATTGCAGTGGTAGAAGATAAGGGGCTGAAAGGGTACTTCAGATTGCGTTGTCTGACACTATGTATGAGCTGCCATGCAGAAAAACGATGATAAAAAGAGTTGGACTGAAATTGATTATGTCTATTTTTTTAAATAATTTCAACTGTTGATAAACCCACAAAGTCTGTAATAGCCTCTGAAGCAACAGACATGTTTTCTAATAGTTAGGGGTTACATTGTTCTGAATGTACTTGAAAGGATTGTGTTTAACAAAAAAGGTCTACCTATGCCTATGAAGCTACCTGAATTTCTGAAGTTTACAGGCAATGGCCTGTTGATCTTGGTTTTGAAATAAATAAACAATATTTTGTTGATTAAGCTTATGTATTGTCATTCAAAATCCATGTGGAAAAAATTACTTCTCACTGTTTTCAAGCCAAATATTTATATGCGATTAATTTCGATTAATTAATTTTAAAGCCTGTAGTTAATTCGATTAAAAATTTTAATCAAGTCCCACCCCTAATTTATACTAAATAAAACATTTATATGTACTGTGTTGCAGTTTTACGCTCTGGAAATAAATAAGAAATTGTGTTATAACTTCACAACATACCCACTCAGTTACATCTTTCATTAGGGTAGGCCAGAAGAATCCAGTAATCACCCTGTCTCTCGTGCCTCGTACACTGTTGTGGTTGCCGGTGCCGGAGTTATGGCACTCCATCAAAACAGACCTTTTTTCCTCCTCAGTACAAACAACTAGTCTCATATACGTTTTATTTGGTCCAGTGTAAAACAATCGGTTGTCTGCTTCATATTTAATTACTTATTGATATAATAAAATACTCCGAGCTAAATTAGCTAGCATAGTTAACCTAGCTATACTAACTAGTTCACATAACGGGACACTTCGCTTCCTCAGCTAACGCAAACCTTTCTAAAATATGATATGATTTTAACTTACCTTTTGCTATGAAGTTTTCAGACACACGCCGCGTTTCCTTGCGCATTTTTTTGTTGCATGGTGGAGTAAATGTTCCACTTAAAATGTACTCTTTCAGAGCTCTGTAAAAACGTAAGTCCTTCATTTTGAAACCGCGTTTTACAAGCTGTTTGCGACAGTGTGAGCGGAACCACAACTTGGCATTGCCTACCTGATCTGTGCCCCTGCTCAGTTTGCAATGCGCATGCGTGCGCATGCGCGGAACAAATCGGGCAGGGGGTACAGATCGGGTAGTGACAAGCAGTAGAACCAAAACTTTTGCAGCTCAAAAACCAATCCTGCTTTAGAGCGAGGATAGGACCGCCTACCTAACTATCATACAAATGCAGAAATACAGAAATAAATAAATTAATAAATGTGGCAATAAATCAATAAATAAATGTAGAAATGTTGAAATAAATGAATGAATAAATAAATGAAAAAATAAATAAATGCACATATAAATGAATAAATAAAAATAAATATAAAAAATTAGAAATGTATTTATTAATTTATTTATTTACCTATACAATTATTCATGCGTGTATTTATTTTTTATATATTTATTTATTTATTCATTTCTATGTGTATTTATATATGTATTTATTTATTTCAACATTTATTTATTTATTCATTTATTTATTTCAACATTTATTTATTTCTACATTTATATGTGCATTTATTTATTTATTTATTTATTTATTTATTTATTTATTTATTTATACATATGTCATTTTTGGTCCTCCATACTGTAATACTTAAATATTTAAACACATCTACATTAATTATAAGGAAAATGTGTTGATTATAAAGATTAAAATAATATAAAGACAATTAAAATAAAGATAATTTAATAATTCATTGATGTCTCCTCCTCAGTAAATTTATATCTTACTCCCTGAGAGCATTACACACCCACCAGTATAGTTTTTCTTATTTATATTTTCTGAGTAGGCTCTAAAAGCAAGTTATACCTTCTCTACACATATTTAATTGTACGCTTGTTTCTATAGATACAACTATCAACTAATAGAATCAAAGTACAGTAATAGTTTAATGTTAAATATGTTTATTGCAGTCATATTTACAAATATAATGCTGTTATGTTTTTTCTTTTGTATGACATGACCATTTTAAATTCAGCATCACATTCTTGAAATAAGTACTTGGAAAATTGGGCACCAGCAGAAGCTAAAGTAGGGGCAGCAACATTAAAACATATTAATTTACTGACAATAATAAAATGTATCTATGATTTTCCTATTTCCTTTTTTTGCCAATATAAAACATGAATAATTTAATTGCTCTGAAAAGCTCCACTATTTTACTTAATGTTGTTAAATTCTCCTGTTGTGTCTAACAGGATAACTGTGTGTGTGTAATTTAATTTTAAACTTTTTCAAGTAAAACATTTTTGTCTCTAGTATACTAATATACTGCATACACAAACAACTTCTAGTGTGATTTTACAAATTAGAGAAATGTTGACTAAAGCTTATTTGGTAGTAGTGAGTGTGTTTATATAAAAATGTGCTAGCTAAGTTAATAACATACACTTTTAACGAAGTAGCAGAGTGTGCAGGAACGTATTACTGAACTCTGGAATAAACAATACAAATAAAGATTTTTTTATATTAACTCACAGACACAGCACCATTTTATTTAACTAAAAAGCTAGCTAAAACAAACATTACACAGTGACTTGTAGAGACACACAACCACTAAGTTAACCTAGCTGACTAGCTAGCTAATGTACAACATCTAAACAAAAGTTCTGTGGAAGCATTTAGGTTAGCTAGTAAAGACCAATTCGCTAGCTAACTACCAAATTGGTTAACTAGCAAGCCTAAATGCTTTTACAGTATGTATGTTTGTAAAAGCATTTAAGCTAACGCTAGCAAACTGGCTGGTTTCTATCCTAGCTAGCTAACTGTTTATAGCTTAGCTAACGTAAATACCGAAACAGTACTTCTGTTCTGGCCTTGTACACTAGTTAACAATTTGAATTTCAAGTAAAAACATACTTTTTGGTTGTCTGTTAGTAACTGTTATAGCAACATTAACATTTACATTAACATGAAATGTGTTTAATGCTACATTCTGAGATAATTTAGCTTCAGATAATATCACCTTGATATGCTGCTAAGTTAGCTAGCTTAGCTAACTGAAGAGGCAACACAGATAGGGTTATAAATCATATTTGACGGCCAAAATATTTATTAAGTCAAAATAAATTATATTTCAAAAAAGGTACGTAATACTTAGTTAGGTTTGCTACCTACCTACAAACTTCAAAGGTTTCAGGATAGCTGACAGTTGAGGAACGTTGTAATGTTTGAGGAATCCGCGCGCCAAGTGCTACGAGAAACCGCACGGGTTGAACTGGGCTGATGCGCAGGGGCACCAAGGTAAATATCATCTAGATTCATTTACACTCTAAACGTGATCACACGTTTGGGGTGTGCGCGACGGTTGGTTTTGGGGTCTAGGGATGCTGATCGTGTGTGTGCGTGTGTGTGCGTGTAGCAGTACTATAACAGGCTCTGTGTGTGTGTGTGTGTTTGTGTGTGTGTACTATAACAGGCTCTGTGTGTGTGTGTGTACTATAACAGGCTGTATGTGTGTGTTTGTGTGTGTGTGTGTGTGTGTGTGTGTGTGTGTGTGTGTGTGTGCGTGTAGCAGTACTATAACAGGCTCTGTGTGCGTGCGTGTGTGTGTGAGGAGCAGCATAACAGCGGGAGTAAGTATTCTTACTGACAGGAGTCATCTATAACTGTAAATAAAAAGAAAATATACAAGTCAGCTTTGGTAGAAAAGTGCTAACAGTAGGGAACAGTCAGTTTTCCACTTTGTTAGTGCAGTGCTGGTACAGGGTCGTCTGCCGTATTTGAGCCAGGACACACCTGTGTTCAGAGAATCAACAGGTTAGGTGCGACAGTCGTTCACCAGCACCAAAACGACTGCTCAGTGACACTGATGTAGAACACTCAGAAAGTGACACTGGGCCAGCTGTGGGCCAGAAGTATTTTTCTGCTTGCGACTCTAAACCAGCAGTGCCGACTTAGAAACGACTCCGGGCCAAAGTCGCTGGCTATCTGGGCATGTACTGCATAAATATCTCCATTTGCAAAAACAGTATTTATAATAAACGGTATGATATAAATATCAAACATAATACAAAATAACAAAGAATTATACAACTTAAATAAAAAAAAAAAAAAAAAAAAAAAAAAAAATATATATATATATATATATATATATATATAACATCAATAAAAACAGCAAATCATATTCTTGAATAAATACTTAAATGCACTAGACTGATGTAGTAGATGAATAATAAACTGATACTATTATTGCTACTGGAACAAAGCCTCTGGGGTGGGTTTCCCGAAAACGAACAACCTTAGCGAATAACGAACGAACTAACGAATGACGTGAGTAAAGAACGAGCCAGTTCTGCGAGTGTTTCCCAAAGAGCTTCGCAACGTGAAAATTAACAAAGGAGGTTAAAGAACGTCTTTGTTGACTCCTCCCCCGAAACAGCGCACTCAATCGATCCACACATATCGATTATTATGCAGTATTTATTCAGTATTACACCCTAAAAATGTAAAAAAGTGTTGTAATCATCAATATTATACATATTTTGAAATTTAAATTACAAAAGGATGTACTTTGGCATTAATAAAATACTCCTACAGATACATATGGCTAAATAAATAAGTCATATGTTTATATATAAATGTTTAATAAACATTAAACTTTTTTAAAACTATTATTGTTAATATACATATATATTATATTAATAGGTATTGTACTAATATTATTAATATTGATAATAATATTAATTTATTATTATTATTAATAATATAAAAATAATTATTGTTCCTGTGTGTGTGTGTGTGTGTGTGTATATATATATATATGTGTATATATATATATATATATATGTGTATATATATATATATATATATATATATATATATATATATATATATATTGTTGTAAAAAGAAAATGAAAGATGGGTTACTGCGTGTTCGTTTTGAAAATCGCAGACAGGTGGAGTGGAGTTGAAAGCAAATCAAGTATTTATTACAAAATACTGAATTCAGGAGAACCAATACATACAAGACAGTTAGCAGCCATCAAATAGTAAAAGTTCTGACCCCCCTCTGATCTGACTCCATGTTTATACCCCAAATGACGTGAAACCTGCTGATGAGGCGTTGCTAAAATCATCTTATGTTAGCATGCATAATTTCACGTGTTAGTAATCCGTTTCACGTGTCTGACTGGACCACTAGTGCTTGGCCTTGACTGTGTCCAGCCAGAACTGAACATTGTGGCATTATCTGTGTGCGTGTGCGTCACTCCCCGCTTTGAAGCAGCTGCAGGTTTAGGGAGGCACCCACACACAGAGAAGGCCGCTTTGGTCTAAGAGCTTCCCCTGTATCAATTTAGTTCATACAGAGTGCACCAGTCGATGATTGATGGCCGTTAGTTAGGATCATGCAGTGACCAAAATGCCTTAAGCATGAGCTAAACAAGTCACACAATGGATTTCTTATGTTATATGTTAATGTGTTAGTGGCGCCTGGTTAGTCCGCCATACAATAGATCCTATGTGTTAGTAAATGCCTTATGTATCATGTGGGTTAGTTTGTCATATAATAGAGTCTGTGTTAGTTACATGCCTGATCAAGCAAAGTTTAACTATATGTGTAAATAATATATATTGTGAGTATTGGTTAATCTTCTATATAAATGTGTATAAAATACAATGTGAGGATTGGATAATCTTCTATATAAATGTGTATAAAATACAAGGTTTCACACAATGATTATGTAATTATAGATGCTAAAGTTAAGTAATCATTATTGAAGGATATTTGTCAACACACCCAAGGTATAATAAACGTTAACTCTTCAATATACACACACACACACACACTGTGAAGCTCCAGCTCATCCTAAATCAACATCTCAGTTGGGTTTAGGTCAGGGGATTTTGAAGGCCATGCACCTCTTTGTTAACTAGATAATTCCATATGCGTCAATTAATTGTTTTCATAGTTTTAATATTAATCGACAATGTAAAAAAAAAAAAAAACATTAAATGAGACGTGTCAACTTTTGACTGGTATTTATATATTTTCGAGCTGACACACCCCAGAGTTTGCCCAGATGAACGGCCACGATGTTGGTTAGAAGCACCTAAATAAAGAATAATATTAAATATTACCTGCACATTCACCGATACCCTTTACAATACGTGTAGGTGTGAGTAAAGACACTGCAGGCGTCCCCTGCACCGGACCTACAGTACCAGGAATTTTCCCAATAGCATGGAAATATATTGTATTGTGCTGTAATTCCCGGGCTGGTGGGAAGTGTATATAAGTGTGTGTATGCCACATAACAGCCTGATTACAGAATCCACGGACTTGGTGACTTTGCAGCTTTGCTTAGACCGTGAGCATCATCTGCAGGAATCTGGATTTTTAATAATTTATGGGTTTGATTGGTCAATTCCAGTATGCCCAGTTAGACTACACAGAGAAAGTTGGCATTATAATATAATATAATATAATATATGATATAATATATGATATAATATAATATAATAATATTAATTATTATAATAATAATTATATATATAATATAATTGATTATAATTAATAGTAACATAATATAATTGCTTCAAGCAGGGAAATTATAATTTTTCTCCCTCAAAATTGGCGGTCCCTGGTGTTTAAGGTGCTGAACTGCAAGTAGAGATCCCCTAAAGAAGCTCTTAAGAATAACGACTGGGTGAGGGCACTCGTTAATCTGCGAGCGAGTTTACGTAGTACTTTAGTTAAACACGGGTTTGGGAAACACTCTTTAATTAACGATCAATCTTAAGTACGAGTTAACGAAGTTCTTAGCGTAACGAAGCTTTCAGGAAACCCACCCCTGATCTCTATTATTAATTTTATTCCTCTTGCTTGTAGACTTGGAACCAAAATGTCATCCGAATCAAACCAGTAAAAAAAATTCTAATTGAATATAACATTAGTTTTTGCATTAAGGTTTTTATCTCAGCAATAATAATGAAGGAGAAAATAGATGTACTTTACATAAATAGAACAGATATAGTTAATCATAATATCAAAAATGAATATTGTTTATGCATTAATATAGCATAGATCATAAATGAACTATTTTTTTGAAGAGACTGCATGAGACGATGCTTCCGTCCACCTGAACGGTCCCGTGCATTCCAAAGCCAAACCTTTGCAACCTGCTCGATCTCTGCATCCTTTGGTGGTGGCATGATTGATCTCCTCACGGCCTCTTAAAATAATAATATAGAGATATGAGAATGCAGTCAGGTAAATACTACATCTGTTAGTGTCTTTTCATGTACAATGCTTAATTTTAGAGAAATTTGCAGACTGTATTTGATTACAGTGATTCTTATATAGTGATAGTTATTTGAATTTGAATTTCTTCAGGCTATTCATGGTGAAACATAAATAGCCTTTACAGTCACTGTGTGTGACTGGTAGTTACATTCTATAAACATGTGAGGTGGCCGATATCAGGATATCAGGTTCACAAAAATACCAAAACTTTTTAAAATGATATCTTTCCCTTAGCTTAACTGGCTATCTTTGCATTAGCTTAACTGAATATCTTTCCCTTAGCTTAACTGGCTAGCTTTCCATTAGCTTAACTGAATATCTTTCCCTTAGCTTAACTGGCTAGCTTTCCATTAGCTTAACTGAATATCTTTCCCTTAGCTTAACTGGCTATCTTTGCATTTGCTTAACTGGATATCTTTCCCTTAGCTTAGCTGGATATCTTTCCCTTAGCTTAACTGGCTAGCTTTCCATTAGCTTATTTGAATATCTTTCCCTTAGCTTAACTGGCTATCTTTCCCTTAGCTTGACTGGCTAGCTTTCCATTAGCTTAATTGAATATCTTTCCCTTAGCTTAACTGGCTATCTTTCCCTTAGCTTGACTTGCTATCTTTGCATTAGCTTAACTGGCTATCTTTCCCTTAGCTTAACTGGCTAGCTTTCCATTAGCTTAATTGAATATCTTTCCCTTAGCTTAACTGGCTATCTTTCCCTTAGCTTGACTGGCTATCTTTGCATTAGCTTAACTGGCTATCTTTCCCTTAGCTTAACTGGCTAGCTTTCCGTTAGCTTAACTGGATATCTTTCCCTTAGCTTAACTGGCTATCTTTCCCTTAGCTTAGCTGGATATCTTTCCCTTAGCTTAACTGGCTATATTTCCGTTAGCTTAGCTGGATATCTTTCCCTTAGCTTAACTGGCTATATTTCCGTTAGCTTAGCTGGCTAGCTTTCCCTTAGCTTAACTGGCTATCTTTCCCTTAGCTTAACTGGCTATTTTTCCCTTAGCTTAACTGGCTATCTTTCCCTTAGCTTTACTGGCTATCTTTCCCTTAGCTTTACTGGCTATCTTTCCCTTAGCTTAACTGGCTATATTTCCGTTAGCTTAGCTGGATATCTTTCCCTTAGCTTAACTGGCTATCTTTCCCTTAGCTTAACTGGTTATTTTTCCCTTAGCTTAACTGGCTATCTTTCCCTTAGCTTAAGTGGATATCTTTCCCTTAGCTTAAGTGGATATCTTTCCATTTTCCATTTCCCTTAATATTTCCCTTAGCAAGCCATTGTTCCCTTAGCTGGTTATTGTTGACATACTTGGATATAAAGTTAACTTACTTAACAGCCGTCTTTCTCCAAGAGCCGAGATAAGCTGCCAACTTGGGAGCCCCTCGTGTTATTTAAATGTGAGGTAAATTCTCATTCTAACTTAGCACAATGCTAACTTTTTTTTAGCACAATGCTAACTTCAACATAGCTACCCTTATAATGCTACAATAACCTGAGAGTGGTAACTGCATTAGCACCACATTAGCGTATCTTAGCAAAAAATAGAAAAGCGTATAGTAGAACAGAAATTATAACTTACCTTTCAGTCACTTTGACAGACCAAAGTCACTCACTGACTTTGCCTTTAAGCTTGATCGTTGCTCTGTGGTAAAGGCACGTGCAGGGAGGGGGGAGGGGAGGGGGGTGGATTTGTTGGTTACATGATCCTCACAATTAAATATCACATGAAAAAATAAAAAAAATATGTAACTTTTATAACCTTGCTGGCCTACACAAAGTGTATAGTCAAGCACAAAAACATTTATAATTTAATATTTTTATTTATTTATTATCAGCACTACCAATAATAAAGGTGAGATTATGAATCAGCACCATGGAGCAAAGTCGTAGCTATCCAAAATATTAAATACAAATATTTTTATAAATAAAAATGTATAGCTATACAGTATATGTCTTGAAAAATATAAAGGTCTCTGCACAACTCTGCTGTGGTACCTTGATTTTTCTCCACTTTTGGTTTAGAAAATCTTTCAGAGCTGATACTACATTTCACACAGTGTTGCTCCTATCCACTAAGCTAGCTAATCTACCTAGCTCTCACAGACAAAAACAATAAAAAATATTCAGATACCCTTCATATGAACTTGTTATGACACAAACTTTCAGATTGTAAAATATTGTATGGTAAATTTGGGCTGAGCCAGAGTAACCTAGCATAGGATTTGTGTGGGCATGCTCACATATGTGTGCGTGTTGCCCACATATAACACACAATGCCTACAGTGTGTAAATGGTGCAGGCTGAATTAGGGCTGACCCACAGTGGCCCTGCATGAGATTTGTGTGCACATGCCAAAGTGCAGGTTGCCGACATATAACCCATACCGGGTATGAAATGGTGCAGGCTGAATTTGGGCTGACCACACTGGCTCTGCATGGGAATTGTGTGGGCATGCTAAACTGTGCTTTGCCCACATATATCCCTCACTGGCCCTTCAGGGTGTGAAATGGTGCAGGCTGAATGTGGGCTGACCCACAGTGGGCCTGCCTGGGATTTGTGTGGGCGCATCAAAGTGTTGGCTGTCCAAATAATTCCCACACTGGGCCTACAGGGGCATTAATGCACTGGACCAGTTCAGGCTAGCCCACAGCGGCCTTTTATAGGATTTGAGTGGGCGAGCCAATGAACAGGCTGCCCACAGAAAACCCATGTTGGGCCTGTTTGGAATTTTAATGGGCTAGCCCCTGCCCACAGTGCCCGCACTTAGCCCACGAAGGGCCGATGTGTAGCTTTTTGCTGGGTAATAATGCACTCCATATATGCAGGATTAAAGTAAAATAAATTATACTGGACATATACATATATAAAATGTCTCTAGAAGATATATAATAGAAAATGAAAACAGTGTGAATTTTTCTTTTGCTTAAAACAGCAAGAAAGTACTACCCTGAATGTGATAATTAGGGGTGGGTGATATGGCTCCATATTTCAGGGTAATATAGTTCATGATGTTCAAAAATATTGGCAACATTATTTCTTACGATATTTATGGCATACTGCCTTATTAAAACAGATTAATGTCATTTCTGGAGCTGTGATTGTATGCAGATAAATTATCCCATAAATGGTCCTACACCTGAATAAAAAAAGTAATATTATCTAATTTCTAGAACATAAAAACAGGAAGGGGTAGGTCGAGACTCTTCATCAAGCATATACATTTAATACAGGCTTTTTCTGCTTCCGGTCACTGAAATTATTGTATTGAAAAACTAAATATTTGATTATAAAAGGTGAGGGGTAGAGATATACTGCAAGTCAGAAAATTACAAAGATATTTATAAGATAAAATGAGATACACTTTGTTAGAGCAGTATGACATATTTACAGCTAGTGCTGGACGATATGGCCAAAATTTATATCACGATACATTCCTTAATTTCGGTCGATACAATATAATTTCGATATCGATATAAATATTTGGAAGGCCTCAGAAAAACTGTTAGGAATCCCTGCAATGGAAATCTGTACCTATTACTGTCTTTAAAGCCTCCTCTCATAAAAAACTGTATAATACTTTAGAAATTAAAAAATGGTCAGAATGAATTAATGCTCACCTTTATTTGCATGTAGCAATATAAAAACATGACATCTCTGTCAAACACAAACCAATAACCTATTTACATTTTACCAATATAAATAACTTTACATTACAACAGAGGCAGAGCTTCTTATTCTTTTGTAAACATATTTAACAGATCAAAACAAAAGTGCCTCATCCAGGATAAAGAATGCAGAAAGCCTTCATTTATATAAAAGGAACACGATATCACCGTCAAATAAACAAACCTATATCAACTAGAAATAACTTAGATACAACATAAACTACATAAGTGCTTCAGCCAGAATAAGGAAGATATTGTGTGTAGTGAAACTGCTTGAGGTGGTGGAACAGATTAGATGCATTACCGTTGCTAGTCAACTCCACTTTCTGACACAATTGGGAGCAAGCTGAAGTTTATCAGACCTTTGAAAGCCGAACCACTGAATTAGACCTGCCTCCCTCAACTATCTCTCCTGTTTAATCACTTGTGGAAGCATCAGGTGTGCTCATTCTGCATCTAAAATCTAAAATTCTGCATCAGGGCCGAGCCTAATCGAGGAACTCGGTTCGGCCGCACTGCGCTCCGCTCGGCTTCATAGCGGGAGGTTCTAGGTGTGGACCGGAGCGCAGCCGAGCTTCAAGTTTTAGTAGTATGGATTATAGTGTAAAGTGTGATACTACTAAAGTAGTAGTATAACACTGTATTCAGTGCTGGACAGCAGCAGTGTTTCTGCTACATACATTTTGCAGCTGCAGCCTGCTGACAGTCAAGATACAACTAAATATTAAAATGTCTGTGAATTTATAATGGGATAAAAGTACTGAAGCCTTTATTGTAGTATGAAGGTGTCCCAGTATTTTTCTCCATATAGTGTAACTAATGTAGGTAGTTATTTTTGGTTAATTGACCTGCTTTTATTTTAATACACAATTTTTTTTTCTTTGTTTTTCCAGAATAAACAACCAGGATATTTAATAAAGAGCAGTTAAACTGCTGAAAGAGGTGAAGCACAAGCCATCCAGAAGAATCTCCTGAAAACGCAGAAATTGTTTGCTACATTTCACAGACAGATGGAGCCAAGTCCCAACATGGAGAAACATCAGCACTCTGTCAAGAGTTTTACTAAACAGAGTGATATCAAAAAACACCAGCGCATTCACACAGGAGAGAAACCGTATTACTGCTCCGATTGTGGGAAGAGTTTTAATCAACAGAGTGATCTCAAAAAACACCAGCGCATTCACACAGGAGAGAAACCGTATCACTGCTCAGACTGTGGGAAGAGTTTTACTGAACAGAGTAGTCTCAAAATACACCAGCGCATTCACACAGGAGAGAAACCGTATCACTGCTCAGACTGTGGGAAGAGTTTTACTAAACAGAGTGATCTCAAAAAACACCAGCGCATTCACACAGGAGAGAAACCGTATTACTGTTTCGACTGTGGGAAGAGTTTTACTCAACAGAGTAGTCTCAAAATACACCAGCGCATTCACACAGGAGAGAAACCGTATTACTGTTTCGACTGTGGGAAGAGTTTTACTAAACAGAGTAATCTCAAAAAACACCAACGCATTCACACAGGAGAGAAACCGTATTACTGCTCAGACTGTGATAAGTGTTTTACTACACAGAGTCATCTCAAACTGCACCAGCGCATTCACACAGGAGAGAAACCATATTACTGCTCCGATTGTGGGAAGAGTTTTACTGAACAGAGTAGTCTCAAAATACACCAGCGCATTCACACAGGAGAGAAACCGTATCACTGCTCAGACTGTGGGAAGAGTTTTAATCAACAGAGTAATCTCAAACTGCACCAGCGCATTCACACAGGAGAGAAACCGTATCACTGCTCAGACTGTGGGAAGAGTTTTAATCAACAGAGTACTCTCAAACTGCATCAGCGCATTCACACAGGAGAGAAACCGTATCACTGCTCAGACTGTGGGAAGAGTTTTACTAAACAGAGTAATCTCAAAAAACACCAGCGCATTCACACAGGAGAGAAACCATATCACTGCTCAGACTGTGGGAAGAGTTTTACTTTACAGAGTGAACTTATATTACATCAGTGCATTCACAAAAGATAGAAAAGTATCCCAAATCTGTTCCTCTGCCATAAAAAATGCAAACCTTAAATCTTTCAGACAGCCAAAAACACCTCATCATGCACAAAATCTTCACTCTGTTACAAGAACTTCATTTAAAAATGGCTTTTTACAGGTTCAGAAAAATGAATCTTATCCAGAGATGATGTTTACTGAATTTCATGCTGTGTTTTTATGTATGTTTGTATACCTACATTAGTTAATGCCTGCAGAGCTCTTCAACACTTAGTGTTGTGTTTTAAGAGGTTTTTACACACAGAATCATAAATGGTACCACTAACAGCATAAACTAGGAACATACATTTTTACATTTTTTTCAGTGATATGCTGAATAAATAATAAAGCGATGATGCTAGCTCAGAGTAAAATCGTATATTAAATCTCAGCATTAGCTTTAGAACTAATAATAAACAAAAGTGAGGATTTTATCATTCTGGGACATTTTTAGGTTTAAAAATTGAATATGCTTTGCCATAAGTAGGAAATGATCATTTGGTCAACTTATGTCATTTACAGCCTTAACACATTCTCAATTGTTTACATATAAAAACTTTCTTTATTTTTTCCTCCACTCCACATTTGTAGTTTGTAGTTGGAGCGAGGGCACTGCCAGTGTTTGCTCCAGATGTTAGATTAGCATTACTTAGTCTTTTAAAATTTAGATGTCGTAGTTTAAAGGAGTAGAGTATTCTTAGGATTAGAGAATATTCTTAGCTTGCAACAAAAGGCCAACAAAATCCTTTTCAGAGTTAAAAAGAAAAAAAAAAAAACGGTCTAGCTGTAGTTTCCATACTGAAAGCAACACTCAGCAGGCTATGCAGCAGTAAGACTGCAGGATCCTTGATTCCCTCTACTGCACATGTGTCAAACACAAGGCCCGCGGGCCAAATGTGGCCACATCCAAGCGAGAGCTTGTAAGATCTTAGTGTCTATAATAAATAGGTCAGAAGCGTTCTTTGACCAAAAACTACATTTCCCACAACGCTTTCGATTGTATTACCCGCGAAGTTACGGCTTACTGCCACTACACACGGCAGTGTAGTCATTGATGTGGAAACCCTGCCGGAGGGAAGGTGTAACTTCGCGGGTGGAATTGAGACATACAAACGTTTATCCCATAATGTCCAGAAAAAGAGAAGCTGATGCAAACGGACGGCTGTGCTTCAAGGCGAAAGACCGGTATGCCTTTTGTGTTACGAAGAGTGTTACTGACCAAAATAAACGCTTGTTAGGAGAGATATAAGTTCTGTGTAAATATTTATACGACAATAGCTGACAAAATCTGTTTTAATGACGTTAATAAACATCACTGGGACAGCGCTAGTCGCAGTTTCACCACAGCAAAGGACGAGGACGTGAATCACTTATCTAACCAGCCCCAAACTGATTTCTGCCCCCAATAACCCTTTCAATAACCTCCAATAGCCTTTAATAGTCTTCAGTAGCCTTCAACAGTCTAACCTTGCAGCCGTGGTGTGTTCACTAAACTCCGTAGTTATAAACATCCTGAGGTTAGCAGCGCGCTAACTGACCTGTTTATAATGTAATCCCAGCAGTGACTCCGTGACGCTGCTCTAAACTGCTGCTGTTAGCTGCTTGAGCATGATGAACTGTAGAGAGCTGTATTATCTGTTTAGTGGGGTTATTTTATTTCATACACGGAAGAAATTTTAAAAAGGCTCCAGACTGGCTCAGCTGAGCCCTGTAGCCCGTGGCTGGGCTGTAGCTCTGACTGAGTAAAGACTGCGGGCTTGTGCTGCTGCTGCAGCTCTGACTAGTGGTTGGATGAGGAACTGCTAAATCTGAGGAAATGCTAAATCTATCACATGTTCTTAACAGCTCACAATTTTTAATTTTATATTTATTAAGCCTTATTTCAGTATCAAACGTTTTGATCAAAGTTAATGTAACTTGTATTTTATGTCATTCCTATTCACTTGACTAGTTTGGTTCTTGATTGATGGAGTTTTTGGATTTCATAACATGACAAATTAAAAGGATTTATGTTAATAGAGCAACAAGCAAACATTTTTTCCATGCAACTGTAATATTTGATTGAATAAATAATATATTGAGAGTTATTTAACATTAAGGAGTAATTACATTCATTTTATATTACATTTGGTTACATTTTATTACATTTATACGTTACATCTGGCCCTCAGAGGACAGCCAATATGCCAATGTGGCCCTCGGCTAAAATGAGTTTGACACCCCTGCTCTACTGGTTTTCTCATTGGTCTATGGTTCAGTCAGTCTGATTAAAAATCTGCAAGTTAATCTACAGGGATATTTGGTTGTGTTGTGTTGCTAAAGTTATATACTCTGTTATCTTTTCCTTATTTGGTATCGTTTTGCTAAAGGGTTTTTTTTATATCTCTAAAGGTACTAAAAATATCTAATCCATTTACTTTATTGATTGTTTTATCCAGTACCAGCTATTATCGTTGTTTTACATCACCTTATGTATTTACTCATATTCATATCTATGTGATTCAATAAAAGGCTTTTATATTGCAAGATCTGCAATCTTATCTATTCTTTCAACTTAAGCATTTAGCCAAAAGCTTTTGTACACAGCCAAACATACATTCAAGCAACCACTATATACAGTGCCTTGCAAAAGTATTCGGCCCCCCCTTGAACTTTTCAAACTTTTGCCACATTTTGGGCTTCAAACATAAATATATGATTTTTTGGTTTGTTTTTTGTGAAGAATTAACAAGTGTGTAAGAATACGGAGGAGTTTTGCCTTACTATGTTCATTGTTCATTGATTAAAGGGTTAATCTGTGTGTAACTAAATCAGCATTTCACTTAATCAGTATGTTATTCAAGCATTTAGCACGATTCATGATGATTCACATTGTGACTTAGAATGTATGTATATTGTGTCCTTGTGCTCAAAGCAAGGCCGTTTTTCTTGCAACTTAGCATGATTGATTTTTTCCAGCAGAACCATGAGTTTCTGTACATGTAATCTATAGTCTGATAAGGTTGGGGTGACCGAGTTCTCGGCTGACGTATAGGATGAATAACTGCTTATCAGTATCAGGATCCGGGGGGTGTGAGGAGCCTCCTCACACACTATTAGACTGAGGCCAGGCGAATGCCTGTATTTATTAGACTCTGTCTAGGAAGAAGAGTAGAGTTGGGCGGGAGAGCTTCTCCCGAGAGGGACTACAGAGCCACAGGTCCTGGTCACACAGCCGAGAACTCTGGAAACCCCAACTTTTCTCACCTTTGGGGTTTTCCTCTTATTTTCACCTTTTTATTTCAATTCATTTTTCAATAATCTTTTTGCTCAATTTTTGATGTATCCAAAAAAACTGTTTTGCTCAGAAGATTCTTTGAATAAAATCTGACGGAACTACAATTTTGGACTGGATCTCCTTTTCTTCTTTATGACGTATCATGCCAGAGACATCATAATTCGAACAGTAGATCAATAATCTTTCAATCGTGAAGTGGAACGAAATTTATTGGATACACATTATGCTGAGATACTCAGTATTTTGAGAACATTGGTATTTAACTTGTGTGAAACTGACACCAATAAATCCATAACTCCTGCTATTTACTTACATAGAAGTGTTTTTTTCTCAGTAGCTCAGTCGCTGTGAAGTGTGGAGGATAGTTTTGCAATATATTGATTATCGCTGAATCGCAGTTTTGAGATATCACCATTATCATTAATTTACCACTTTGCTCAAAGGTGCTGAAAAAAAACTTGAAAATGGGCCTTGAAAGTGCTTGAAAAGTGCTTGAATTTTACCTTGTAAAAGGTGTTTGAACCCTGTGTTTAAAAACCCCAGCAGCACTGCTGCACCTGATCTACATGTACCAACACAACACACACAAACACGTCACCACATTAGTGTCAATGCAGTTTTAAGAAATATTTATCACGAAAATAAAGCTCTCTGGCGCTGGGAATTAAATATACAGGGTAAAATTTAGGCTAATCGGATATGCAGGTGAAAAAATATGTGTGTGAATATGTGTATGTTTATACCTACAAATCTCAAATGTAAATTGACATAATCAGTGTTGGGAAGGTTACTTTTAAAGTGTAATCCCTTACAGATTACTGATTACATCACTCAAAATGTAATTTGTAACGTAATCAGTTACATTACTTCAAGTGAGTAACGTAATCTGATTACTTTGGATTACTTACAGTATTGTTGTTTTTTAAGCCTGAATTAATGTAGCAACCACATATTGCATATTATTATTATTTTTTTTTTTCCAATTAACAAATAGATAAACAAATAAAACAGCCTTTTCAATCACCCTGTAAAAATACTTATGAAACCATTTCATCAAACATTTTTATGAAACACTTCTATAAATTGATGATAAAATCATTAAAAACAAACAATGTAACAACAACTGTAAGATATCTCTTTGCAGGTTTGCCACTTTCTGCAGGTGGATTTTTTGCCAGGATTAGCTAGGGGTGTAAATCACAAGATTCATTACGATACGTTACGATACGATTATTTTACGATATGTCACGATACAATTCGATTCGGTTCAATACGATTTAATGTGATTACAATCTGTTCCTTTTTGTAAGAACTCACAAATGCAAACAAAATATAATTTTAATGTTTTATTATTAAATGTCAAATGCAGTGTAATCATAAACAGTAAACAATAATTCACTTCAACACTTTCATTTCCATTATTTAGGTTCCATTTGAAAACATCAAATGCAGAAGAAAATGTAAAAAAAAAAAAAAAGCACCAGTTATATTTAAAGTTTACAATGTGTGTATGGATGTTGGTGATAAATAGTCAATCATTCTCTACATTTCCTGATTCAGTAGGGTCTTGACAAACAAATTAAAAAATTTGTAATTTATAGGACAAAGCATTGAAAAGTTACACTGCATTATATTAGGTGTCCACCAGGCGTCTCCAAAGTGTTCAAAACCTCTCCAGATTGCCTTTAATCTAATACAAAGATACACAAGTAAATCTGTCTCTATACAACCAGAGTTTGTAATATTTTTTGTTTGTTTGTGATAAAATAAATGAATGTAAGTCTACTTCAGAGTAATATTAACATTTTTTTGATGAAATGACACAAAATCACACGTATCCGCGCTGTGGGCGCACCTTTGTTCAGCAGAGGGATTTTGATGACAGCGGTGAGGCATGCCCCGCCCCCAGCCATTAGGAGACCAATCAGGGCAAAGTACGTACCAGTGTTTTCATCTAAGGGTGGACTATTGGTTGACATAGGTGTCAATCACTTTTGTGACCCTGGAGAAAGGCTATGACCTCATTTGATTGGATTGGATTTATCCAGCGCTCATGTTATTGGTTCAAAAGACGATCACTCAAGAAAAATAGTGGTTTGTGGACCAATGAAAACCACAGAATCTAGAAGAGGACATCCTTAGCTTTGTATTCACGTACAACTTTACGTGAAAATATTACATTGCGTGGTCGCTAGGAGCCTGAGAATATTACGTTGCGGCTGCGCTGAAAATAAACGCATGTTTGTAAGGAGAAGTAAGCAGGCGAATAAAGGACTTTATGGATATTTTATCTGCGGTTCAGTGCTGTATTGTGGATGCTGTGATAGTAAGTGAATTTTCTATAGTGTACTCTGATGTTATTTTACATACTAATACTATTTTATAAGGCTATTTTGTTGGGGAGGCGTGTTCCCCATGTAAACAATGTGAAAAAACAGGCTGTTTTCAGTTGGAGATTTCTGGCGACTGGTTTCATGTAATTAGATGGCTGTAATTTTGCATGCAGGTAGTTAAAGTAGTACTAAAGAATATGAGTCGGTTAGTTTGTCGGTGTTTTTAGAATATTTGACGCTTTTAAGCATTCTACATTACATAGTCAGAACGGGCCCGCTAGGGGGCCCTTCTGCAGTGAAAACATTCTGAGCAGTAGGTTGTGAATCACAATATTATGATGTCGTGATTTATGTGAATGTGATTGCGTTTTGTCAGTGTTGAATTGGAAGACCAAAATAGGAAAGTACCGCAATGTAATCCATTTATTTTAGCAGAGTAACTGTAATCTGATTACCACTTACTGAAGCAGTAACTGTAACTGATTACAGTTACTCATAATTTGTAATCTGATTACGTAACGCCGTTACATGTAATCTGTTACTTCCCAACACTGGACATAATATGGACCATTAAATGATGGTAACAACCTGACCGTTTGACACTTAGCTAATCTGCATACCAGTAGGAGAGAGCAGAGATAGACTGGCTGTGTATGAAACGGTAGGCAGCCACCACAATCCCTCATGCCTGAGCTGTTCATATGTTAACACCCACTAAATGATTAACCCTTTACAAGTATTAATATGAACTTTAGGAAAAAGAATATAAACAGAATTGCCCTTTTTTCTATTGTGAGTTAAATGAAGTCACTGCTGCCTATTCTAATAAGCTAACCGTATGACTAGCTTGACGAGTTCTGGGGAGCTTTTTTACATGGGATGTGTCTGAAAGATCTGTGGAAAAAAAGACATTGCTTAAATTAATGAAAAGTATTATTACAAATGTAACAAAATGACTTTCTGAGCTGAAAACAAAAAAAAAGAAAATATGTTTTATAAAATTTATAGAGATATCATATATATCCTATACCCAGTTTATAGACACATTTGGGACATACCGGGGTTGGACAATGAAACTGAAACACCTGTCTACAGTCACTCAGTTTTGGATTTTAGTTTGCATAAAAATAAATTTCTGCCAGTTTTTACCCTGAGCTCTGGCTTGCTCCAATTTTTTTCCTCCTTTTTTCCTCTCTGTATCACAAACTCTTCTAGTTCCTCCCTTTACCCAAGTTTGATTTTAGGAAGTCTTTATAGCCACAGGGTCAAAATGAGACGCATAAACACTACAGAGCAGGGGTCTCACCATGGGCGCAGATGATTATAGTGACCTCATCCGAAATCTACCATCTACAAGCATAAACGTTGGGGTTTTAATTTAATTAACTGTACGTTTGTGGAATTCTGTGTTCCACAATGCCCTCGTTTTTAAACTAGGAAGCGTTCAGTTCAGAGGTTACATTGTTCGGAGCTCCGTGTTCCAGTTCCAATGTAAATTTAACCCACCTTCTCAAGTCCGGGGTTCTAAGGAGCTGGTAACTGCCTGTAGACTACAGACACAGGCAGTTACCAGCTCCTTACGGTACGTGTCCACTGGCACTTTTTTTCAACGCAATCCGCTGCGCTGGATCTCCTTGCTCGTTTTTGAATTAAAATGAAGCAACAGAAGTAGACAGTCATAAGTTTAATATTTTTATTTTTTTTACCAACCTCACTGTAACCTATAGCTCTATAAATCCATATTCTGCCGCTTTCAGCTTCTCTCCTGTGGTTGAAAGGCGCCTGTTCTGTGTGTGTGTGTGTAAGAGGCTTGTGTGTGTGTGAAGACGCAGCCTGCTTTTCCCTCATTGGCTGGACTGGACACAGTGCGGCAGCCGGATTTATTTGAATAAAGTTAAGCCGGAGGGCGGAGCTGCGTTAAACGCAACGCAACCCGGCATGCACCGAGGCATGCAGCGGCTCTATCCATTGATTTTATGTATGATGTTATTATGATGTTATTTTAGTAAGCAGTCGCTGTTAACTGAAATTATAAGATGTAAAATGTTAACATTGTCTTCCTGGTCTTGCCTAGGCTGTAGCAATGAAGAAACAAAAAACAATGACAGCGTTTTTTCAAAAACCAAACAATGTGATATGGAATAGTAGGATGTCAGTGATTTGGCATCATGGTGTAAGAATGCGCGCAGATGGCACTGGGGACACATTGACATACCAGACCAATAACAGTTTCAGTATGGCTAGTGTTGATCAGAAAAGTGATTATTCTAAAGTTTATTGCAGCATATATATATATATATATATATATATATATATATAATTTTACAGCTTGGTCCCCCCCAGTTCAAAATGTCCATCTGCGCCCCTGGGTCTCACACTCGCGGCCCGCGGGCCAATTGCGAGACGTGTTGTTACAAACAGCAGAGATGTAGTAATGATTCAGGACGCTGTGACACATTACAAATACGTGCTTTCATGCTGAAATACTTTATATTATGCTCTTTAACAAAGACAGACATGTGGTATGGCATATTAATGAGTGCATAAATTAATTATATATATAAATTAATTATATAATTTCTATTATTATTAGAAAAATAACAAACGAAAATTAACCCAAAATGTTGACAAAAATATAATCTAACGAATTTCAAAGAATAGAAACGAAAAACGTTAAAATGGTATTAATACAACAGTTTAACACCTGGATCAAACAGTTATAAGGATTTATATTTATGCTTAGTACACAGACTAAGCTTAATAGAGCAGACACAGGCATTCTGCTGTCCAGAATTTTAACAGGTGCTTATTCTTACTCAATAGCTGGAGTTTTTGAAATGAAAAATTAAAAGAGAAAAGAACTTTGAACTGGACATAACTTTATTTATGTCATTTATGTCACATTTCACTTTGCTATTATGTAACTGAAAGTCACTTTTAATTTTTTTTTTTTCATATCTAAAAAATAAAGCATCACCCTGTCATCTGGTGCTGCATGTCAAGTATATAAACCTTAAAAAACATTTGAAATTCACAGCAATATAAAGCTATATGTTAGCGTTCATTTCTTATCCCCAGGGCAAATTTATTTAAAAAATGTATATATTAATTAATTGAATAAAATCTCTCCTGCGCTTTAAAATGCTGCAGTCACGCAGAACGAGCTTGAAAGCTTGCATGGCACTGCGATTAAAAAAAAATAATAAATAAAGTCCTATAAAGTGTAGCCAAATGTATGATATTAAATTCGAATATTTACTCATATTCAATCAAGAGAAATCAGGCAAAATGCGCCGCTCTCTCTCTCTCGCATCGCCGAGCTGAATTCAGCGCGAGGCTTCAAATAATATAAAAACTCAGTTTAGTTAAATTAATTAAGATGAGTGAGGACCTGTAAAGTTAATCAAATATTGTCAAATATAAAGGATAGGTTGAGGTTTTGGTGAGCTGTTTCAATTATTTGAAACCGAAACTAACTGAAACTGATATTATTCTGCGCACTATTAGAAAGCCTTTGATTTTGTTTTAAATGAATTTTTATTTTATATTAATTATTTTTTAATTCATTTTAAATATTTTTATTATTTTTTAATTCATTTTAAATATTTTTATTATTTTTATTGATCAAATATTTTTTTTTCATAAGATATATATATATTTTTTATTTTTGATGTATTAATTTTTATGATCTTTTTAAAGTTTTTTATTTTTCCTTTTTTATCTTTATATTTTTTCCGTCTATAGTAAATGTTAGTTTTTATTTCTATTTTTTCTAATTTTATTTATAATATTTTTAATCCCTTTTAAACTGTAAATGCTCAGCGGCACAGTAAATGAGGGTCCTCCTCCAGTGTAAATAACCGATTGCTTGATTAATATTCAATGTTGCAAACCCAGTTTTTACATAAACAATAAACAGAATAAAGAATAAAATAACATTGCTGATGTATTTTCAACAGCACATCGCATCCTATTCACTTCAATGGAGAGAGCCACTGCATACCGGCTGGGTTGGGTTGCGTTGCGTTGAACGCAACCCCGCATTCTTTATTCAAATGAATCAAGCCGCCGCGCTGCTTTCAGCCAATCAGGGACTTCACACACACACACACACACACACATTCGAGCCTTACACACACAAACGGCAAAATATGGATTTATATAGAGCACAGTAAAGTTCATTTAATCATTAAAAGTTTAAAATTGACTACACCTGTAGCCTTATTTGGATTCAAGATACGCCCACACGGCGAGACGAGAGATCTGGTGTTCTGTCGACTTGTGCTACCCTGACAAACCGTGCTACCCTTTTGTGTATATTTAAAGGTAAAAGCACAAAAGTAGCACAATATTAGAGCATGTTTCCAGCAGAAGTTCATGTACTATGTTTGGATAGTCTAAACCACCGTATCAGGGTAAAGTTATGGTAGTAAGAGTTTATTATAATCTTTTTTTTTATTTTAAGATCATATTTTATTATTATTATTATTATTATTATTATTATTATTATTATTATTAATTGCCATTACACTTTGACAATGTAATGACAGTCCAGGTTATTAAATGAACAAAAAATATTAGAAAAACAGAATTATTATAGTACACTTGAAATAATAATACAAATGTAGGTTAGCACATGCGCAGTGTCTTTAGAAAGCGCGTATCGATGG